>NW_020201573.1:5383-6961 GCF_001531365.2 Cynara cardunculus var. scolymus
AGTCACCTCTGAGGTAGATCGTAAGTAATGCTCTACCCATGTGGCTAGCTACCACCTCTGAGGTAGTTCGTGGGGCATATTTGGTATTAGGCTTAGTAGTGGCTCAATGTCGTACACCTATGTAATGGCTTGTTTAATGGATTCGTTGCTCATGGGATTTATAAAGTGATGTAACGTGAACGGCGAATTACTAAYTAAATTCTTGCATATAATTCTAAAAATGTTTGTGCATATAAAACCCGTGAACTCACCAACTCTTTGTAGTTGACACTTGTTTCCAAACGTGCTTTTCAGGGATTAAGAAGAATGTGGCAGGATAAATTAGATTATATATATTTTTTTTGTTTTTAATGTGTTCAATGATTTGGAAATGAATTTTGTAATCGAACAACTCTTTTGTTTAAGAACTCCTTTGGGAGACTTGTAAATTGTAAGTTAAATGTTTGTAAATATAATCGTGTGGTTGATGTATTTATATCCTAAGTGTAATGTACTATTACCTGTGACGCCTCGTGTTTCCGCTTTAGCGAGGTGTTACATAGTCCAACAACTGAGCATTAGACCAAAAGGTCTAATGAGTGTACCATACTTTAATAGACATCATATATTCCAAAATTCACTATTTATAACAAACCTGGACATTTATATGTACTATATCTATTATTTCTTGCGGTTATATTGCCATTATATTTCTCTCGTGATTACACCGTCATTAATTCTCTCTGTCTCTCTCTCTTTGTCTCTCTCTCTCTCTCTCTCTCTCTCTCTCTCTCTCTCGGTTATACCGCCATTACCCCTGTCTCTCGTGTGATAACCGGGTACTGGTTATTACCCAAGGTAATTATTATGTGAATTAATTGTTTATGTGGGATACATGCTTATATGGGTTAATTACGTAAGTATGTGTATATCATGCATGGGATATATGCCTAATATATGAGTATATATATATATATGTGTTATATATATATATATGTGTTATATATATATGTGTTATATATATATATGTATATACATAATATTAATATGTATGCATGAGTTATATGTATGTATGATTTTTATGTGCATGCATGTGGTTGTGAGTGTAACCGACTTTCCATGAAGGGAAAGTATGAATATAAAGGTTGAGTTATGAGGCATGCTTTCCTTGCCTCATTTGGAAAGCTTTGGGAGAATTAGAGAGAGAAGTTGTCCGGTGATCTTTTGGCCATTTATTCATCTTCTTTAAAAATCTGAGTTTTTGCAAAAAGGTGAGTATTTCCTAAAAAGTCTCTTTTAAAGTTTTGGTTAATTGCTCTTTTTAAAAGAACTGCATACTATCTTTAACTTGTGCGATTTAGGGTTTTTATCCGGATAAGAGGTGACCGGATTACTTTTAAGCAGGACAAGTATTGTCCGATTTAACTATATGATCGATTTAGGGAGTTAGTGCGAATTTGAATTATGTAAACCGGACAAAGGATTTGAACGGAGAAGTAGGAATACCACCAAGCATTGTGCGGTTTAGTCATAAATCGCTCAAGGGTTATGCGGACTAGTTATAAATCGGACAAGTGTGTTGTCTGGATTGCGTTAAAC
>NW_020201573.1:7181-11787 GCF_001531365.2 Cynara cardunculus var. scolymus
TCAAGTGTTGAATATTTTAGACATTTATTTAAATTAAGAATGTCTATTATTGGGTTTAATTATGGATTTATAAAAAGGGGTATTTTATATCTTTTGAAATAAAAAAGATATGTTCGAACCAAGCGTGGTGACGTAAGTCTATTTTTGTCTGGAACAGGATTTTTTGGGAAATGTTTCTACCAAGCGTGGTGACGTAAGTCTGTTTTGGTATAAAACTATATTTTTGGGAAACCTTTCTACCAAGCCTGGTGACATAAGTCTGTTTTGGTATGGAATTGGATTTTGTACACTGTTTCTACCAAGCTTGGTGACATAAGTCTATTTTGGTATGAAACTTATTTTAATAGGTAGTTCCCCCAGACGTGGTGACATAAGTCTGTCCAGTAACCGTGGATGGCCTAGTGCACCGAGGGGAGGCCAGAGTGGAGCCAGAGATAGATCGTTCCAAATGACAAAGAACGAGGCAAAAGCAACTCCAAATGTGGTAACTGGTACCTTTCTTCTGAATTCTATATGTGCTAAGGTGTTATTTGATTCCGGTGCAAACTTTTTGTTTGTATCACCATAATTTGCTCAATTTGCATGCTTGAATTCTATGCTTCTTAATGATGAATTAGTAGTTGACACTGCTAATAGTCTATAATATGTTACTAGAGTATTCAATAACTGTACTATTATTATTGAGGGGTGTGAGTTACCGATTCGACTGTTTCCTATGCCAATGAAAGAATTTGATGTAGTGGTGGGCATGGATTGGTTGGCAGAGCATCAGACCAGTATTATTTGAAATAAGAAAATGATCAAAATTACTCTACCAGATCAAGGAACAGTTATTATTTATGGTGATCGTTAGAATCATCATACTAGTCTACTATCTGTAATAAAAGCCTGAAAGTCTATTCGGAAGGGATGTCAGGGGTGTTTAGCATATGTTATTGATGCAAAGAAAGAAAAAGGGAAGCATAAATTTATTCCAATCGTTAATGAATACCCAGAAGTCTTTCCAGAGGATTTGTCTGGATTACCGCCGGACCGAGTTATTGAATTCTGAATTGATCTTATACATGGGGCAGCACAAGTAACTAAGGCACCATATAGATTGGCTCCTTCAGAATTGAAAGAGTTGGTTACTTAGTTGAAGGATCTGACTGATAGAGAATTCATTACACCCATCACTTCACCTTGGGGTGCTCCGGTCTTATTTGTCAAGAAAAAAGATGGATCTATGCGAATGTGTATAGACTATCGAGAATTGAATAAATTGACAATCAAGAACAAGTATACTCTGCTACGGATTGATGACTTGTTTGATCAACTGGTGGGAGCAAGTTATTTCTCCAAGATTGACTTAAGATCAGGGTATCATTAGCTTAAAGTCAGGGAAGAAGACGTTGCTACAACAACTTTTAGGACAAGGTACGGGCATCATGAATTCTTAGTTATGTCATTCGTCTTAACTAATGCGCCTGTAACCTTTATGGATTTGATGAATAGGGTATGTAAGGAATATCTTGATAAGTTCATTATTGTATTTATTGATGATATTCTTATATATTCTAAGACTGAAGAAGAGCACGTGGAACATCTTCGCCTGATACTAGAATTATTGAAAAGAGAAAAGTTGTATGCCAAGATGTCCAAGTGTGAGTTCTGCTTAAGGGAAGTCCAATTCTTGGGTCACGTTATCTCAGAAGCAGCGGTGAAGGTGGATCCAGCTAAAATCGAAGCAGTTGAAAGGTGGGAAGCTCCAAAGACTCTTTCCGAAGTCCGAAGCTTTTTGGGGCTGGCAGGCTATTATCATAAGTTCATTTAGGACTTTTCTAAGATAGCCGTGCCATTGACCAAATTCACTCGAAAGAATGTAAAATTTCAGTGGGAAAGAGAACAACAAGAAGCTTCCCAACTATTGAAGGATCATCTCTGTAGTGCGCCAGTGTTAACCCTACCTGATGGATCAGAAAATTTTGTGGTATACAGTGATGCTTCAAAACTGGGATTGGGAAGTGTTCTGATGCAGAGAGGAAAGGTGATTTCTTATGCATCAAGACAATTGAAGGATCATGAGAAGTAGTATCCGACTCATGATATGGAGTTAGCCGCGATGGTATTTGCTCTTAAAATCTGGAGGCATTATCTTCTGGGGACAAAGTGCCAGATTTATACAGATCATACAAGTTTACAGCATCTGTTCAGCCAGAAGGATTTAAATATGCGACAACATCGGTGGATTAAACTTGTTAATGATTATGATTGTGAAATCCTTTACCACCCAGGAAAAGCCAACGTGGTAGCTGACGCTTTAATTAGAAAAGAAAGGAGCGGGACTATTAAAACTATGGCAATGAAAATAAGTTTAGTCCCTGATATCCATAAAAAAATTCTGATATGTCAAAAAGAAGCCATGAAGGAAGATCTTGCCAACTCGGAAAGGTTGGGTAAGATGATTTAAACTTTGGAACCAAATAATAAAGGAATTATGTGCTTTAAAGGGCGAATTTGGGTACAAAGTTTTGGGAATATCCAGAAAGTTAATTTGAATGAAAGCCATAAGTCCCGATACTCTAATCATCCAGGTATCAATAAGATGTACAAGGATTAGAAATCTTTTTATTGGTGGCCCGGATTGAAGAAAGATATAGCTAGATATGTGGAACAATGTTTAACGTGTCTACTGGTTAAGATCGAACATCAGAAACCATATGGAAGTCTTCAATATTTGGAGAATCCTGTGTGGAAATGGGATCACATTAAAATGGATTCCGTCATAAAGCTACCTCGAACTCCAAAGGGGTATGACGCGATATGGGTAACTATTGATCGCTTGTCTAAATCTGCGCATTTTCTACCAATAAGAGAAGGATACTCCTTAGAAAAGTTAGCACAGATTTACATCAAAGAAATTGTAACTAGGCACGGTGTTCCAATGTCTATTGTTTCTGATAGAGATAGCCGTTTCACCTTAAAGTTTTGGGAAAGTTTGCAGAAAGCTCTGGGATCTGAAATTCGGTTAAGTACAACCTATCATCCACAAACAGATGGACAAAGTGAAAGAACTATCCAGACTCTCTAAGATATGTTAAGAAGTTGTGTCATTGACTTCGGGGGATCATGGGAAGATCAATTGCCACTAATAGAATTTGCGTATAATAACAATTATCATTCCAGCATTCAAACGACACCATATGAAGTATTGTATGGACGTAAATGTCGAATGCAGTTATGTTGGAACGAAGTAGGTGAGAACCAGTTAACGGGTCCTGAGATTGTTCAAGAAAGTTCTAAGAAGTTTGAACAGATCCGAGAAAGAATCAGAACAACACGAGATCGGTAGAAAAGTTATGTCGATAATTGTCGGAAGCCGATTGAATTTTGTCTAGGTGATTTTGTAATGTTAAAAGGTTCTCCATGGAAAGGTGTCATCAGATTTGGAAAGAAAGGCAAGCTCAGTCCGAGGTATGTTGGGCCATTCAGAATATGTATAAGAATTAGACCGGTGGCATATCAGTTAGAGCTACCAGAAGAGCTTAATCTGATTCCCAACACTTTTCATGTATCAAATATACGGAAATGTTTAGCTGATCCGAGTCTCATTGTACCGTTACCAGGAGTCAAACTATAAAGTAAGCTGAATTTGTGGAAACACTAGAAGTCGTGATTGACCAAAAGATTAGGATGTTGAGAAACAAAAAAACCAGTCTGGTTAAAGTATAGTGGCAGTTTCATAAAGGACTAGAGGCAACTTGGGAATTAGAATCAGAGATGAGAGCAAATTATCCATGGCTCTATAATTAAAGAAATTCCGGGACGGAATTCTTTTGAAGGGGTGGATAATGTGATAATCGGGTCTTGATTATTACCCAAGGTAATTATTTTGTGAATTAATTGTTTATGTGGATACAATCTTATATAGGTTAATTGCGTAAGTATCTGTATATCATGCATGGGATATATGCCTAATATATAAGAATATATATATATATATATGTGTGTGTGTATGTTATATATATATATACATAATATTAATATGTATGCATGAGTGTGCATGAGTTATATGTATGTATGATTTTTATGTGCATGCATGTGGGGGTGAGTGTAGACGACTTTCCATGAAGGGAAAGTATAAATATAAAGGTTGAGTTATGAGGCAAGTTTTTCTTGCTTCATTTGGAAAGCTTTTGGAGAATTAGAGAGAGAAGTTGTTCGGTGATCTTTTGGCCATTCATTCATCTTCTTTAAAAATCTGAGTTTTTGCAAAAAGGTGAGTATTTCCTAAAAAGTCTCTTTTAAAGTTTTGGTTAATTGCTTTTTTTTTTAAAAGAACTGCATACTATCTTTAACTTGTGCGATGTAGGGTTTTTATCCGGATAAGAGGTGACCGGATTGCTTTTAAGCTGGACAAGTATTGTCCGATTTAACTATAAACCAATCAAGTGTTGTGCGATTTTGGGAGTTAGTGCGAATTTGAACTATGTAAACCGGACAAAGGATTTGAACGGAGAAGTAGGAATACGACCAAGCATTGTGCGGTTTAGTCATAAATCGCTCAAGGGTTATGCGGACTAGTTATAAATCGGACAAGTGTGTTGTCTGGATTGCGTTAAACCGG
>NW_020201573.1:11932-18384 GCF_001531365.2 Cynara cardunculus var. scolymus
TCAAGTGTTGAATATTTTAGACATTTATTTAAATTAAGAATGTCTATTATTGGGTTTAATTATGGATTTATAAAAAGGGGTATTTTATATCTTTTAAAATAAAAAGATATGTTCAAACCAAGCGTGGTGACGTAAGTCTGTTTTGGTCTGGAACAAGATTTTTTGGGAAATGTTTCTACCAAGCGTGGTGACGTAAGTCTGTTTTGGTATGAAACTATATTTTTGGTAAACCTTTCTACCAAGCCTGGTGACATAAGTCTGTTTTGGTATGGAATTGGATTTTGTAAACTGTTTCTACCAAGCGTGGTGACATAAGTCCGTTTTGGTACGAAACTTATATTAAGAGGTAGTTCCCCCAGACGTGGTGACTTTTTTCTGTTCTGGCTTGGAACTGGGAATGAGTACTTATAGACGTGGTGACTTTTGTCTATTCTGATAATTAGCTCTGTTTTAATGGAGGAATAAGTTGGGCATATCAAGGCGAGGTGTACTTGTAATAAGGGAGGCATTGTCATATGTGGATATTATTATAACTCTTATGATTCTTACTAATTGGATATAATAACTTTGAGTCATCATTTCTTTGTGATCTGATGAATTAAGAGATATTATTCCTATTAGAAGTAAAAATTTAGATGTTATTGAGAAGGGGAAAATGGTTTGTCATTATGGGCAAGTATTGCCTTAAATCTTTCCGTTATCATTAAGGGCAAGTATTGCAAGTATTTCTTTGAGTATATCCTATTATACATATCATTGAGATTATTTGATTATGTTCGAAATATTCCTGAGCAAAGATATTTTATTATATTTTGGTGTTCATCACACTGCATTTGCAAAGAAGGGATTTACTCACTAGACCCTTCTAGTCTAACCCTCATATTCTGTTTTAAAATTATGCAATGCAGGAAGGGCAGGGTCCAGGGATAATAAAGGAAAAGGGAAAATGTGATTATCTTTTTAACATGTTATCTGTTTTTGAAGATCTGCTTAAGATTGCTTATTTTGAAGATACATGTTGTATTACATGTGTTAGTACATGATTTGTTTTGGAATTTTTCATACGTAGATTTTGTACATATAAAAATCCTTGTACTAGTCGGATCTTGTGATGTAAACTATATTTCCATGGAATGAAATATGTGTTATATGCAAATGTGGTGTTTGGGGGTGTTACATCTCGCGGTTACACCGCCATTATCCCTGTCTCGCGGTTACACTGCCATTATCCCTGTCTTGCGGTTACACCGCCATTACCTTTCTCGTGGTTACACCGCCATTACCACTCTCATTCTATCAAAGTTCCATTTTTACATAACCGGATAATGAATCCGGTCAATTCCAACCAGAGAGGTAATCCGGACAACCACTTAGCCGGATATGCATTCCGGACAATACTAGCCGGATAAGGAATCCGAACAAGACTTGGCTGGTATAGTCATTTAAATCAGGTAACTTTTGTCCAATTTAGGAGAATAACGGATGACACTTGACCGGTTTAGGGGAGTATCCGGGTGACACTTGATCGGTTTAAGGAAGAATCCGGGTGACACTTGACATGTTTAGGGGAGAATCCCTGTTGGATCTGAAATTCAGCTTTGATATTGATCTAATACTCTAGAAAAGCTCTTGAACAATGAAGTGCAGCGGAAGTAATAATAAGAGCAAAACATGGTATTAAGAACACAAAGTATTGATGAAGAAGATGAACACAAGAGATTTGCTCCAAAGGTTTTTCAATTGATTCAATTGAAAAAATTAGACGATTACAATACTGGAAGAACCACTGATTACAAAGGCCTTAGCCGCTATTTATACTAGTTCCTAACGACCTTAGAGACCAGATCTTGATGCGTGTCTTCATCTGAGCCGTTCAAATAAAGTCGATTATTCCATAGTCACGTGAGAAGCATATGCGGCTAACAACCATTGAAAACTGATGGAACAGAAACTTCACAGAAGACGAAATCCACAGACCCTCTGTGAGCCATCCTAGAGGCTCTGCTGTAATTGACTTGCATGTTATATTTGACAGAGGACTATTTTCCAGAACCTCTATGAGAGACATCAGAAGTTCTGTCACACTTCACTTATTCGATCAAACGGCTTCTGTCGCTTAGTCCTCTGTTGTCTTCTGTGGAGTTATCCTTCTGTCAAGACTTGCAGTATACTTTTTCTATACTTTTAYAAAATAGGAATAATTGAGCTAACAATCTCCCCCTAAGTATGAAAAAGTAATTTTGGACAGTTGGGTGCAAGAATTGACTTATGAAAAAATACAAGAGGAGATTAATCTCATCCTCTGAAAAAGAATTACAATACTGAAAGAATTAAAAGATAGTGCAGGCCTACACTATTACAAGAGATTACTCCACAGACGAGTTTGGAAAATCGTCCACGACATATTGCAGGTCAGTCTTGACAGTCTTGTAGACCTTGAAAATMCATTCTCTGAAGGAGACTTGTATCTTGATTGTTTCCAGAAGGTTGGTCACTTCATCCGCCCTTATTCTCCCTTTCTGCACCTCTGTCACCACCAAGTTGAACACCCACTCGAGAGACTCTGTGGAATACTTGTGCGTCTCTTTTGGATCGAAGAATCTTAGAATCTCATCCTTGTCCAAGAAAATAAACCCAAAGATGGGATTGTGGACAATGGTGTTGGGATGAAATCTAAGCAGCCAACTGGGTCTGTTCTTTGGAGGAGAAATTTTTAGATCTGGCTGGGCCAACCTCATAGCGATGTCGAAATCTTTCTGGCTGTAGAATTTGACTTGAGCRYGCATTACCTCAATCAGCCTTCTGAGAGAAATCGAATATGTTGACCTCCTCTCTATGTATTTGTTCAAGATCTTGTGTACGAATATTAGGTCAAATATACAGAGGTTGTGGAGGTCAGCATCTGTGAAAGAGTAAAGGTTGCCATCATCCCTCTTCACCACGTATTGAGTGTATAGCATGGTCTTCTTTAGCATAGTGCACGGAGAAATGGTTTCGAGTGAAGTGATCACATGCTCTAAGAAGACCTGCTCTGGTGGCCTGGTGAGTTTTGAGAAGTGGAACTTTGCAATGGCAGAGGACATTCCTGTTAGCTCTGGGTCATAAGGGGGCTCTATGTCCGTTGATGAGTAACGCCACCGCAGAATCTCCTCAACAGTGGTTACGGGCTCTGTTCGCACCCTTTGTGTAGGAATCTTGTTCATGGATTCAATGATCTCAGATACCCTCCCCACCGTGGCAGACTCTGGCGTTCTGGATTCTTCTTCGATTATAGGCCTCTGGGTAGACCCCTCTGGTAGGATTGGCTTGACAGTTCCTACCAGAGCGTCAAACGTACCCATGGACGTTTCTTCCGGTATCTTTGGAGGTTTGGTAGAAGAGCCTTCTCCAACTCTAGGGATGGGGGCTCTGTCCTTTCTCGCCTGTGCCTCTGCCAAAGAAGCCTTTAGTGCTCAAACAAGATCAGGGTCATCATATTCTTCTTCATTGACCTCCTCCAGCGTGTCAGAGCTTCACCCCTTCTGTGGCGACTCCTCTATTGCTTTACCCTTGCCTTTCCCCTTAGGCTCTGGAGATTTTTCTTTTGAGAATAGGGCAGCAGCAGAGTCCACTATTTTTAGTGGTTTGGCAGAGGTTGTCTTCTTTGGTTCTGTCTTTTTCTCCCCCTCATGACGATCAGGGTCATCACCTCCCTGATCATCATGGATTTGAATGGCCTCTGTCTTGCATGTAGTAAGGGGAGTCTTCTTCAACCGCCTTAGAACTTTGGAAGCCGCCTTCTCCATCTTTTCAATGACCATCTCAGCATTCACAGAGGCATTGTTGATGTCAATCACTGTGGCCCACTTCAAGGTAGAGACGCAGCGATAGATCTCATTTATGAAGTTATTACCCTCTGCGACGAGTTTCTTTGTGCAGTCTCTTATTGATTCGTTGGTTGCTCGGGCTTCCTTGAGAAGATGGTCGTTGTATTTCCGCACGGTCCCTCCAAGGTTTCAACCATTGCGTCTAGCTCTCTGCGAGAGGCTAATGTTAGCCCTGGAGGATGAAGAATCGATGCCATAAGTGGCCGCAAAGGAGAACATCTCGTTGATCTCGTCCATAAAGGCATAATAGTTGGCGTAGCCGGCGGAAATTACATCTGCAGCATATTGGGCGGCAACCTCTAATAATTCTGTTTTGAGCGTATGGATTGAAGAAGGGTTGAGAGACAGTGTGCTGAAGGCTTCTGTTAGATCAGCCTTGTTGGGGACAGAGCTCTGAAGGGTTGATAAGGTCGCCTTGAGTTTAGAAGTTGTAGAAGTCAACTCCTTCAGAGCCTCTGTTAGAGGTGTAAGAGCCTCTGTCGCTGGTGCGGAGGAGAACAAGCTTTTCAACTCATCCATCCTCTTGAATAACTCTGTGGCGAAGGTTTGTAACTCCTCCTTCGTCACATAGGTACTCGGGGAACCTAGATCACCAACACATGGTGACCTAGTAGCCTTGGAGTGTAAGGCGCCCTCAGTGACTGATTTTATGGTGTCATCTCGGGGACTTCCACCAGATCCTCGGACATCCCCAATTGGAGAGCCTATTGGTGTTCTGTCGATTTCGTGCCTAATAGGTTTAGAGCCTAATTGGGCAGAGGGATCGAGTGGAGACTTTGGGCGTTCTAGACCCGCAGCCTCTGTGATTCTCTCGCATGCCTCTGAAGCATGACTTGGTGGTTCACTCATGTGTGGAGGGGTAACGGATGTCTCTCTTTGTGGTGACGAGTCCTTGGGCGAATGGACTCTTATTGTAAAACCACCATCCTTTTGAGAGGATGTTGGAGTAGATTGAGGTTCCCGAACTGTGCATTCGACAGAGGATGCTTTCTTCAGTAGGGATTCCCTCTAGAACACGGTCCCTAGAAATATGGGTTACACTGGGAGGGGGGCTTGGATGTGTGCCTTCGGCATCTTTTTCACCCTCTTCTAACTCCACTTCTTCCTCTTCGTCGTCTAGTACGACTTCTGTCCCCAAATCTGCCACCTCTGTGGGCGCTGTAAACCTTTGTTGGAGGTCGAAGATTACATCGTGAATTTGCTCTGTTGGGGACTCTACTTGAACAGTCTTGCGCAACCTTCTGCGCTTAGGAGCAACCTCTGCTAGGCTGTCTTGGATTTCAGCCTCTGTGACATCAACCTCTGCGGGTTGGGCCTTCTTCGATTTATTTTTTTTCGGTTTTGGCAGAGGACTGCTTGGACCCTCTTCTTCTGTGGGTCTCTTCTTCCCTTTCCTTTTCTCAGAAGGACCAACATCCTTGTGAGTCTTCTTTGCCTTCTTAGAGCTTCGTGGGGGACTAACTACCCTCGGTCTTTCCTCACTCATCTCCCTAGCCTCTACAGGCTCCTCCCTTCTTCCCTCAACCCTCATTTTATGCACTCTCTCCTATGGGGATACCTATGCGTGGAGGGGTTTCAGGGACCAGCTCTGGCCTCCTGTATCCACGTCTATACACTTTCCTATCTCCTCTGCTAAGGTATTTGAGCATGGCTTTTGATAGTGGCCTTGGGCTTCTGTACCCTAGCTCATGCTCTCTAGGGTGGAACTCCTTCATTAGGTATAACCGTGCATTTGGCTCTACAGAGGGCAGCTTCTCTGCTATCATATATTCAAAGACCAAGCCAAAGAACCTCTGTAGGATTAAGTTTGGGTGATTGAGGTCTTCTTTGGCTTTCTTTTGTGCCTTCACCTTTGATTTCTCACCCCTTTGAGTAGCACACTTCTTTTTGATAAGACTCACCATATCATCATAGATGAGTTGTGCGTAGATTCCATAAACAATGGAAAGCATGGCATGTGAAGCTTGATCGTGGCTGCCGACCTTCCCCGTTAGACAACAATAAATTATCGAGAATAGAGTGTTCCACATTGGGGGGAGGCCCTTCCTTTTGAATTCAGTCCTTTTTACGATTTTTGTCTTTGCTGTGTAGGAGTGAAATTCAAGGAACTCGATCAATTATGCATCTGTAGGAGATGGAGCGAAGGTATCCAAATAAAGATCTTCCAAGAAAGGTAGATGCAGGGTTGTGCGCAGGGTATTTACATTCATTTCCATTCGAACAAGAGATTTGACAGTAGGGTGTGAAGCATAACCTACTATGCTTAATCYAGAATTCTCCAGGGTACAAATGTATGAACTGAGCAAAAATTGGGTAATATAGGTTTCTAGGGTAGGTTTAGTTGTTGTGAGAGCGTAATATATAGGGTGATTACGAAGGATTTCGAGAAGAGGATATGTGTATTCAGGAAAGCCAGTTGGTGAGGGAGCGAAATAGTAGTTGTTAGGTTTCTTTACAAGTACAACTCTCTCATATCGATTATGGAAGAATGATAGGGCATGAGAAGTTAGTGCCTGTGATTGATTTACTTCGTTGTCGCTTGAGTTGTTTTCGGATTGAGCGGAGGCGGATGAGCTTGAAGACATT
>NW_020201573.1:19019-27580 GCF_001531365.2 Cynara cardunculus var. scolymus
AGAAGAAGTATCGACAGAGGATCTGTTCAAAGAGCCTCTGAGAGTTATCACAGAGGATCTGTGAAAAGACTTCTGTGATGAAAGACATTTTGCTTCTACAATAGGTTTTATTCCTTTTAAGCATATACTCCCCCTCAAACCTTGCATATCTCTGCGAGGTAAGCCTGCTAACTAAGAAAACAAGTGAAGGTTAACCAAGAAGTAAAACTATATACAAAAATAGATTATTAAAAAAAAGATATACAACAGAACCTCCTTCTTGCTTTAGGAAGGATGAAAGAAGCTCTAGGGTGCCAGTCATATGTCTCGAGCATCCTGAGTCCACGACCCAAGTAGACACATGCTGCTTCTTCTGCATTTAGAGAACGTTTAATTTGGGTACCCACTTCCAATTGGGTCCCTTAACATTAGCCTGTTTAAAGTATGCCATAACATCTTTTGGTTTGGTCTTATTGTTCTTAGAAGAAGAATTGCCAACTTGTCTATTGTTCACCCCGGATCCATGGTTCTTGGGGTGAGAGACCAGACAGGAAGAATGGTGAATATGATTAGATAGAGCATGCATAATATTGAAGCAATCACAGAAGGTAACATTGCAAGAAACTTTCTTAAAAAAATCATCAAAGAAGGGTACAGAGTTTTTATTTTTAGAGCCCTTCTTAGGCATGGGCTTCTCTTTACAAGATTCCTTTCCTATTCTAGGCTTCTTTTTGAAATCGTTTTTAGTTCTCCTCTATTTTGATCCCCTCTTTGGTTTTCCTGCATTAACTGAGACAGAAGCAGTGTTAGATTGAGGCCATTTTCTCAATTGTTACCATGTGTAATTTGGTCTTTGAGTTGCAGAGGAAGAGTATTGAGAGTTAATTTGCCTTTGATTTTCCTTCTTTCTCTTCTCAAGATCAATATCAGTTTCTACAACTTGTGTAGGACTTTCTTCATGATCTGAGGCATATTCATGATTAAAAGTATCATTTTCAGAGAGCTCTAGGAAATTTGAGTGAACATTTGTAGCTTCTGTGATGTGTTTTGGAAAAAATTCAAGAGCCTCTGAGGATAACTTTCTCTCAAGAGGATGAATTGTACACACAAAAGCACAGTCTTCTTGAGTTTCTGGTTGTCCAAACTTAAAAATTCCTATCTGACTATGTCTCATAAATTTCCTTGGAATGGAATCCTTCTTTTAAGAAGGTGAGAAAGAGTCAATATAGTCTTCAAAAGCTACATTCTCCATTATTAAAGGAGTTCTTGATTCTGGAGCAACCAAAAGCCTTCATCTTTTGAAAATGGATTTAGAATATGGGATGTTACTTTTAAGATTTTTTGAAGATCTGAATGTATTCTCAAGAGTTTTGTTAGATTTAAAACCTGGTTTGTTATCAAATTCTGAGAAACCCAGACCTCTTTTCCCCATGTTAACTTTGATCTTTTTGTAAACATTTTGAGCCTCTTGAAACTTTCTAATTTTGAGCTCTCTGTCAAGAACATTTTGGTGCAAAAATTCTCTTTCTTTTTGGAAGAATTATTTGACAAAAGTAACATTGCATTTCTCATGCTCTACCTTCCTTAACTCATCAACCTTGTTTTTTAACTCCTTTTGAATTTCGGAAAACTTTTCTTTTGAAGATTTTTCCAAGTTCATAAAGTTTGTTTGTGCCTCTTCGAACATTTTAAAAAATTTGTTTCTTTCCTATGTGAGAAGAATGACTTCTTTTTCACAAAGAGAAAGTTTTTCTTTAAGCTTGTAATGTTCCAAATGGCATGAATCAATAATATCAATTGATTCAGAAGAGTAAGAAGTGGAAACCTCTTGGTCATTTGAGTCAGAGGAGTCGGAGTCAATTTTTGCCATCCCACAGAAGACCTCATCCTCTGTGTCTGAGTCTTCCCAAGCAAGAAGACCCTTCTGATCATCTTCGTCAGAGGATTCATCAGTGACTAACTCACTATATTGAGCTAGCAAAGACTTCTGTTAATAGTACTCAGCCTTCTTTTTGTAGAAGGCTGCATCTTTTGGACCCCTCTGTGGAGCCTTAGGCCCTTTTGACCAATATTCGGCAGCAAAGTGGCCTGGCTTGCCACATCTAAAATATCCTTCTTTCGTCTCTTCCTTCTTCTGCTCCTCTATYTGTTTCTCCAATTCTGCCCAAATGTCCATAGACAAATTGCAGTGATCAATACATTTGAAGATYTCAYGAGGTATAGCCATGATTAGCAGCCTTTTGCATTTGCTTCCCAGTTCAATCAATACCTTGTCTTCATCGCTCCAGTTAGCAATAGGTCTTGGCTCATAATGCTCAGTAACTTCAGGGGTTGTACCAGTAGCTGGAACTCTTAGAATCAAATTCATTGGCACATATGGAGGATTGTAGAGAAATTCACAAATTCTGGGGTGAATTCCCTCCAGAAAGTTGATCATGCGCACTTTCCATTGCGGATATTCCTCACAGATAAGCGTGGGAGGCTTTGACTGAGATCCAGTACTCATGAACGAGGTATTAACCAAGTTCGCCATTGAAATTTGAAGAGGAAAAAATAAGAACAAGATGAAACTGATTTAATAGTGAGTGAAACAGGGTAATATGAAGAAAACTGGTGTTCTAGAAAACACAGATTAATACCAAAAGCAAAATTAATCGAATAAGAATTCAATTCCCGCTCTGATACCAATTGTTGGATCTGAAATTCAGCTTTGATATTGATCTAATACTCTAGAAAAGTTCTTGAACAACGAAGTGCAGCGAAAGTAATAATAATAGCAAAACAGAGTATTAAGAACACACAGTATTGATGAAGAAGATGAACACAAGAGATTTGCTCCAAAGGTTTTTCAATTGATTCAATTAAAAAAATTAGACGATTACAATACTGGAAGCACCACTGATTACAAAGGCCTTAGCCGCTATTTATACTAGTTCCTAACGACCTTAGAGACCAGATCTTGACGCGTGTCTTCATCTGAGCCGTCCAAATAAAGTCGATTATTCCCTAGTCACGTGAAAAGCATATGTGGCTAACAACCATTGAAAACTGATGGAACAGAAACTTCACAGAAAACGAAATCCGCGGACCCTCTGTGAGCCATCCCAGAGGCTCTGCTGTAATTGACTTGCATGTTATATTTGACAGAACCTCTGTGAGAGACATCAGAGGTTCTGTCACACTTCACTTGTTCGATCAAACGGCTTCTGTCGCTTAGTCCTCTGTTGTCCTCTGTGGAGTTATCCTTCTGTCAAGACTTGCAGTATACTTTTTTCTATATTTTTACAAAATAGGAATAATTGAGCTAACAATCCGGGTGACACTTGACCGGTTTAGGGGAGAATTCGGGTGACACTTGACCCGTTTAGGGGAGAATCCGGGTGACACTTGACCGGTTTAAGGAAGAATTCGATCAATGTACTATACAATTTACAATATGCAGATTCCAAAGACAATTGATTCAAATTCATATGTTTAATATATGTAAAACATAAAACCATTACACTCACCTTTGCTTTGAATTTTGACTTTTAATGTATGTGATTTCTTTCACAACCTTCTCTCTCAAATTTTGCCCAAAACTCAAAGACCCTTTTTCCTTGCATATGCACTTTCTATAAATAGTAAGTGCATAGCCGCCTTTTTCTAAAAGCTGAACACACACACATACACACCGCCACTCATGCTTACATATTCATATATCTGTATATATATAAGAATTTTAACTCTTAAAATAGTTAAACCGAATATTACATCTGCGACCAAAGATGTGTAAAAATTTAACGTTAGGCTTTCTTTGGTTAATTAGTTCATAAGGCGTTTTCATGTGCCTCTTTACCATCGTTGCTCTATTTTGAATGAAGCAGGCGGTTGAAATAGCATATGCCCAAAATTGGGTTGGAAGACCAAAGTCTGCTTGCATTGTTCTTGCAGCTTCGACTAATGTGCGATTCTTTCTTTCTACTACACCATTTTGTTGTGGTGTTCTTGCAACAAAGAAGTTTTGAGATATGCCCTCCTTGTCCAGGTACGCATCAATTTTTGCGTTCTTGAACTCAGTTCCATTATCACTTCTCATATTTTGAATCTTGCTCTGTAGATGAACTTGAATCTTTGTCATTAGCTTGATCAATAGCTCTGGGACATCTGACTTATGCCTTACAAACTCAATTCAAGTTTATCGTGAAAATTCATCAATAAGCAGAAGGATATACTTCTTGCCAGACAGACTCTGTACAGAGATTGGACCACAGAGATCCACATGAAGCATATGCAGAGGTCTAATGCAGGACACATCTGTCTTTGTTTTGTGGGATGCCCTTTTGAGCTTTCCCACATCACAAGAAGGACAGAGATGGTCCTTTCCGAACTTTATAGCTGGTAGTCTGTCAACCAGATTATTTTTCACAACCTTCTCTATATTTTGAAAATTCAAATGAGACAGTTTGTGATGCTAGAGCCAAGCTTCTTCACGCTTACGAGATACGTGATAGAGAGTCTCTGAATTATCACTTGGTGAGAAGTTCATAAGTTATAGATTACCCTTACGTTTAGCTCTTAGCAACTCCTGACCTGATTCTGACATAATGGAACAAGCTTCCTTTTGGAACTTGACAATGTAGCCAGAATCACAAATTTGACTTATGCTTAAAAGATTATGTTTAATCCCAGAGACATAAGAAACCTTAGAGACAAAAACCTTACCTTGGTGAAGATCTCCATATACCTTGATTTCTCCTTGCATATTATCCCCAAATGTTACTCGTCCTCCAATTTTTCTCTATATGAGGAGAGTAGCCTCTTGTTGCCTGTCATGTCTCTTGAGCATCTGGAGTCAAGATACCAAATTTCCACATGCAGCTTCTGCAAAACAAATTATAGGGATTTAGGTAGCCATTTCATGATGGGTCCTCGATGATTAGGCTTAGGAGATTGGATTTTAGCTTTGGGGAGAGGATCTGTTTCAACACCTGAGTTACTAGATTTAAGATCTGGTTTGCCAGATTTGGTCTTAGGAGTGTTCTTCTTCTTCTAGGTCTTCTTGGAATTAATCCTTGATGACCTAGAGAGAATGCAATTGGGATTAGAGAGATGTTGTTTTAACTTTTGCAGCAGAGAGAGACATTCATAAGTAAAAACACATTTTTGATGACAAAAAGGTTTATTTGATTCATTATACATCTTATTTCGATCATTCCTAGCATTGTTAGTTCTAACAAACCTCCTATCTAGTTTAGATTGGTTAGACTTTTTACAATGAGTCTTCTTTGTCCTCTCCTTATCCTTTCTTACTCCTTTTGCCTTCAAAGGCCTCTCTGAAATAGAGGAAATAAAAATAGAGTCAGCAACGAATTTTCCTTTTTGTTTCGGAGTGAACTTAATTGGCTTTTCAGATATAGGTTTAAAGACCTTTGATGCATAATCGTACATAATTGTCATTATGTTGATGTTGCCTTGATCCATCGACCCTAGTTGGCAGGTGAGGGCCCTATTCAATATGGAAAAGAACATATTCCACATTGGCGGTAAAAACTACCTCTTGAAGTCGGAGGCGTTGCGTAGGTCACGATTGTAACCTAGCATTTGGATGAATCGGAGGATGTCGGGGGTGGTGGGTTGGTCGGCATATTGCTCAATGCCAAGTTCTCGGCGGGTGGGAATGCACAGAACCCTAGAAACGTTTGCCCGAGAGATCTTGAGCGAGTAGATCATGTCGTTTGGGGCGTCGTTGTCCCCCATTATACCATGGCTTTCGGGGTCATACTCGCAAGTCTGCCAGTATTGTTGGATGTACTTTAGTGGTACGCCATTTTCAGTTAGGGTCAAGGCTGGTAGAAGGATGCAGTTACGGAAGAACTCGATCATGACTGTAAACCTGTCATCGAACAGGGTGGTTCGAAGTTCGATGGCATGGTTGTTGGGCTTCATAGGGAGGAAGACTATTGCGCGGCTGTCGGTGTCGGTGGATTGAACGTGGTTGTCGTTGTTATTGGACTTGTGTGATGCGGAGGAAGCCATTGCGTATGAAGGTGCAGGTAAGTTTGTTCGTCAAAGTCTGTTTGCAGGTTTTAGGAAGCGTAAAGGGTAAATGGAGGTTGAAGAAGGGTATTTATAGGTGGGGAGGGGGTGGGGAATAGGAAACCGTTTTCTTGATTATTATATTTAAATAATCATGAAATGGGAAGGTGTTTGGTAAAAGGTGATTTGATTTGGGGATCGTGGGTCGTCTTGATTGTACATGCCATTAATGTTAGAGGACACGTGTCAAGGTGGGGTTAGGGAAGGGTAATTTGAAACAGTTCATGGGGAACAGGCTGTAGATGGTGTCAGGCGTCTGTGAGGATGACGTATGGATTATTTGGAATAAGAAATTATTCCAAATAATATCTCGTTAAATATCAATCAAAAAATAATTTAAATTTAAAATTCCATCTAATTGTAAGATTAATACTAATTATGAAGTTCTGGTCTTCTAAAAACCCATGTTGTATAGTTTTTAGTCACAAAAGCTGCAATTTTGTATAATCTTTAGAAAGTTTTTCAATTAAGATGGATTTTTGGATGTAAGTTATTTTGTCATGGAACCAGAGGAGTTCTGGTTGGTCATGACTCATTGGGTGAGGAACCAGAGGTGCTCTGGTTGAACATATATGAATGAATTCATCGATGAGATGTTGGATTGTATGATAAATAAGCCTTGCATTACTAACCAGAGGCTCTAGATAAGCATTGACAATCTATTATGTAAAACCAGAGGGGCTCTGGTTAAATACACATGTAGCATTTAAGTGTCCAGAGGCTCTGGTATAGAAAATGCATATATATGTGATGGAGATTCATGATGTATGAATAGCTCCCCCTCAAAAGATGCATGTAGATGAGATTTGAGTTTTAGAAACACCTCCTAGAAGTAAGAACAATATGGATTGAGGTGACCAGAGGCTCTGATCTATACAACCAGAGGCTCTGGTTGTGAGTGAAGATAAAATGGTTGTATGAAATATGTCTTAAGTATACAAATGGATATGTATATGAACGGGTCTTTGAGACCAGAGGGCACTGGTTACAAAGATAATGAATCCAGAGGCTCTGGTCTTTAGAACCAGAGGCTCTGGTTGCAAAGGCGATGAAAAGAAGTAAGAGAAAAATGGTTAAGTGTGTTGTGCGGGATTATAATGGATGGGCCTTTGAGACCAGAGGGCTCTGGTTCCAAAGGCTTTGAATCCAGACGCTCTGGTCTTTAGAACCAGATGCTCTGGTTGTCTTGGAAGTGCTATTAAAGATGAATGATAGGTGAATTTGGCATGCTAACTCTTATTTGGAAACCAGAGGCTCTGGTTACAAAAAGGATATGTGATGGAGTCCAAAAGGGCTATGGTCTCAAAGAATGAAAATCTAGAGGCTCTGGTCTATAGGACCAGAGGCTCTGGGTGTAAAGGGTGATGGAAAATAACGTGATATTATGCATGAGTGACCAATGAAATTCAAGTTTGAGACCAAAGAGGCTCTGGTCTCATAAGATTGGAATCTAGAGGCTCTGGTCTATACAACCAGAGGCTCTGGTTGTGAAGGCGATGAAAAACTTTTAGCCAGTTTTTGAACAAGTGTTTCTGAATGGCCAGAGGCTCTGGTCTTTACAACCAGAGGCTCTGGTTTAGAGTCCTTGGTTTTTATGGTCAACATACTATATCACTTATAGGTATAACCATGAGATATTGAGAATCTCAGGTTTCAAACTTATGATTGCCTCTATGTGGTGAGATTTAGCATACCCATCTCGCTGACTAGAAATAAAAATCTTTTCTCATCAAGAGCTTTTGTGAAAATGTCAGCAAGTTGAATCTCAGTAGGAATAAAGTACATTCCTATATTACCTTTTTCAACATTGTCTTTTAGAAAATGGTACCTTACATCGATGTGCTTGGTCTTGGAATGCTGCACTGGGTTTGCAGAGATTGCTTTGGCACTCTTGGAGTCACAAAGGATAGGAATTTTGTCATAATGGAATCCATAGTCCTTAAGATGAGTTTTCATCCAGAGAACTTGTGAACAACAACTAGCAGCAACAACATATTCTGCTTCTACTATAGAGGTTGAGACATAGTTTTGTTTTCTAGATGTCCAACTTACCAGCTTGTCCCCCAATAGTTGACAGCTTCCAGACGTGCTCTTTCTATCAAGCTTGCAACCTGCATGATCTGCATCTATGTAGGCTATTAGATCAAAGCTAGAGTTCTTTGGATACCAGAGACCCAATGAAGGAATTCCCTTGAGGTATCTAAAGATCCTCTTGACTGCAGAGAGATGAGATTCTTTATGATTTGACTAATATCTTGCACAAAGACATGTAGCAAACATAATGTCTGGTCTACGAGCTATTAGATACAGGAGTGATTCAATCATGCCTCTGTAGGTTGTTACATCCACAAGTTTGCCTGATGGATCAGCAAATAACTTAGCTCTTGTAGCCATAGGTGTTCTCATCGATAATGAATTTGAGAGAGAGTATTTCTTCAGTAGGTCAGTTACATATTTGGATTGATTGATGAAAGATCCTTCTGAAGTTTGTTTTATTTGAAGAC
>NW_020201573.1:27695-35107 GCF_001531365.2 Cynara cardunculus var. scolymus
AACCAAAGATGATGTCGTCCACATATATTTGAACAAGTAATATGTCACCTTTGTGCTTTTTGAGAAAGAGGGTTGTATCGATTGTACCTTTTTCGAAACCATTGTTGATGAGAAAGGTGGATAGTGTTTCATACCAGGCCCTGGGTGCTTGCTTCAGCCCATAGAGAGCTTTGTCCAGAAACTAGACATAATCTGGATGTTTTGGAACTTGAAACCCAGGGGGCTGCTGTACGTATACTTCTTCTTGAAGTTTTCCGTTTAGGAAGGCAGACTTGACATCCATCTGATAAACTTTGAAGCCTTTGTGAGCTGCATAGGCTAGGAATATCCGGATGGCCTCAAGTCTTGCGACGGGAGCAAATGTTTCATCGTAGTCAATCCCTTCTTCCTGGCAGTAGCCCTTGGCAACAAGCCTATCTTTGTTCCTTATGACTATGCCGTATTCGTCCTTCTTGTTTCAGAAGACCTATTTGGTTCCTATGGTCGTCTTCCCTTTGGGTAGAGGCATAAGGGACCATACTTTGTTTCTTTCAAACTGGAGTAACTCTTCTTGCATCGCGTCTATCCAGTTTGGGTCTTGTAGGGCTTTTGAGATTTTCTTTGGTTCTATCATGCTCAAAAAGTTGGCGAAGAGGCATTCATTAGCAGTGGCAGATCTCGTCTTAATACCAGACGTTGGATCACCAATGATTTGGTGGTGTGGGTGATCTTTTGTCCATTTGGTGCTAGATTGGGGTTCTGGAGCAACAGGATGCAGTTCTTCATTGACTGATGGGACTGCCTGCTCCCCCTCGAAGAGATCATCTCCAGAGTTGGACTCTGGTTCTTGTTCTTGATCTGAAGACACAGACGAAGTAGAAGGTGAAGTAACATGAGTTTCAGTAAGAGGTGTACCTTTAGCATTGGAGACTTAATGTTCTTCATCGGTTCTGGAAGTGGATTTTGCAATTGGTGCATGTCCAGAGATTACTTCTTCGTCGAAGATGTCTTCAAATAATTGAGCTAAGTCTAATTCATTGGGTTTGCCATGTGATGAATCAGATGCTCTCCTTTGAAGTCCGAGTTCTGAACTCTTTTGTCCAGAAGTCATTGGTGTGGGATCATCAAAGGACACATTGATGCTTTCGATGACAATTCTTGTCCTTTTGATGTAGACTCTGTAGGCCCTGTCAGTTTGAGAATAGCCCAAAAAAGATCCCTTCATCAGCTTTCTTGTCGAACTTGCCAAGATATTCTTTATCACTGAGTGCAAAGCATTTGCATCTAATGACATGAAAATATTTGACATTTGGTCTTCTTTGGTTGATGAGCTCATAGGGTATCTTCTCGTGCCTCTTGTTGATGATAGATCGGTTCTGGGTGAAGCAGGCAGTGGAAATAGCTTCAGCCCAGAATGTGATGGGTAACTCCGATGAAGCAAGCATGGTCCTTGCTGCTTCCACGAGGGTTCTGTTACTTCTTTCCACCACGCCATTCTGTTGTGGAGTCCTAGCTGTTGAGAAGTTTTGTATAATGCCTTCACTTCATCGATTCTAGCATTTTTAAATTCAGTTCCATTGTTGCTTCTAACTTTATTAGTTTTCATTGTAGAAGGACTTGAAGCCTTTTCATCCCTCCAATGAGTAGGTCAGGAACATCTGATTTCTTCTTTACAAATTCAACCCAGGTGTATCTAGAGTATTCATCAACCAGTACTAACATGTACTTCTTTCAAGAAAGACTTTGACTTGATATTGGCCCATAGAGATCTATATGTATCATGTCCAAGGGCTTGGTGCAGGAGGTTTCTAACTTGGTTTTATGTGAGACTCGTCTTAGCTTTCCCATTTCATAGGCTGAGCAAAGATGATCTTTTTCAAATTTGAGATCCGGAATCCCCTGGACCAGCTTCTATTTGTCTAGCTTTCTTAAGACATCAAAATTCAGGTATGAGAACTTCTGGTGCCATAGCCAATTTTCATCGCTCTTATGAGTTACAAGGCAAAGGGTGTCTTGTCCCTTAGAGGATTGAAAATCCAGAAGATAGAGATTCCTTTCTATCTTTGTCTCTTGATAATGGGAGGTGTGGGTTCAGAGGTTGATGCTTCAGAGTGATCTTTTTGAGGTTCCATCGATTCTGAATTGGATGAACTTTCGGTTTTACTCGAATGGTTCATTGACTCGTCAGTTGATGGTTCCTCATTAGGATTCTCTTTTTTATCAACAGTACTTGCTAATGAAATGGAATTGACACACAGAGACTCTGGTTTTTACCATAGGGTTTCCATCGGTCTCTGATTTGGAGGTGTCATTCCTTTCATTAGAATTCTTACATGTACTACTCTCGTACACCACATTTTCAAAATTCTATCTTAAAATGACAGTTTTTCCATCGACTTTAACTCTTTTAAAATTTGCTTTTGGTTTTGGAAAAAAGTCAGGTTTTTGAATGGATCCAGGTTTGAAAGTGGATTCAAGGGTGGATTTCTTTGGTTGGATGAAGGAATCCAATTCATTAAATCCAATCCCTTGAGTGTCCGTTTACCGTTTAACTTTTCATAAACATCTTGGGCATCTTTGTATTTCATCCTCAGAAGTTCATTGGTTTGAAGCTTCTTGTGAAGAATCTCCCTTTCCTTTTGAAAGAAATCTTTAAGAGCAACTGAGTTTAGTCTCTCTGCCTCGGATTCTTTTAAGGACTTAGTTTTCTTTTCTAAGTCCTTAGTTATTCGTTTGTTTAGTTCCAGATGTTTTTCTTTCTCTGATTTCTTAAGTGCGGTGATGCGAGTCTTTTCCTTAGCAAGTTCGGCTTTTTCTTTGGTTAAAACATCAGTATCTCTTTTGTAGAAACTTGCTTCTTTTTCCGCTTTTAGTCTTTCAGATTTGTC
This sequence comes from Cynara cardunculus var. scolymus, assembly GCF_001531365.2. Lineage (NCBI taxonomy): Eukaryota > Viridiplantae > Streptophyta > Magnoliopsida > Asterales > Asteraceae > Cynara > Cynara cardunculus. Next base: position 30,563 of record NW_020201573.1, read on the forward strand.
AAAATTTAATTTCTCTTTCAATTTAAAGAAATCTTCTGAAAGTCTTATCACCCTTAACTCTAGCTCAGATGGAGCAGAGTTGGTTTCACTGGAAGTAGACTCACATACCTGATCATCAGAGTCTGAGGTGGGTTCTGTAGTGGATGTGGCCATCAGACAGATGAGTGATTTATCTTCTTCATCGGATGAAGAGTCGGATACCCAATTTTCTTTCTCAGCCATCAGGCTTCGCTCTGTTGGATTGTACTTGTACTTATTCTTTTAATAATCGGCATCCTTTATCAATCGTCCTCTGCACTCTTTTGAAAAATGACCAATTTTTCCACATCTGAAGTAGTGAAGGTCATTTTTCTTTCCGTTTCTGTCTTCTTTCTTGTCCTCCCTTTTGTCCTCTCTTTCTTCTCTTCTATCTTCCCTTTGATAAAATTTTGATGGTTTCTTCTCATGGTATGACTGGTACTTCTCCATCTTGAAGTCTCTTCGTTCATGGGGTCTTTTGATGAACTTCTTTTGGAACTGTTTTGTAATCAAGGCCAGAGACTTAGCAAAGGCTTTGATATCATCATCTGATTCAGATGACTCATCTTCAGATTCCGATTCTACCACCATTGCTTTCTTTCCTTTCTTCTAGTGATCTCTGGTGGGGTTCCTTGATACTTTCTTTTCATCAGCAGCAAGAGCAAGAGGTCCACCAATGGATACTTACTTCTTCATTATGTCATTCTCTTGTGCTGCAAACGTTCCATATACATCATTGAGGTGACCAGCCGTCAAGGTCCTGATTAGCTTGAAAGGACATTGACAACTGAGTCGATTCATCGCCAAAACGTTTTAGGAACAAAACATTGTTTTCTTCCTTTGTTCTGGTGATATCATTTCGACGACATTGATTAATCAATGTGTTGAAACTATCGTAAGTCTTTTGTATTGGTTCATCAGGAAGAGCTTTGAAGTTGGTGTATTCGTTGAGACACTATACTTTACGATTCTTCTTTGTTTTAGCTCCTCCTTCCAATTGGCTCGCAAGTTCATCCCACAATTCCTTTGTTGTTGAGCATGCATCAAGGGATTGAAAAATTTCATTGGGAATGGCCATGATAATTAGTCGCTTGGCCTTCTTGTTAGTTTCCACACGCTCAATATCGTCTTCATTCCAGTTTTTCTCATCCTTAGGCATGTAATATGCAGGAATTTTTGTTGTGGTATTTGTTCTTGGGACTCTTGGGACAAGAGTCTGTGGAACGTAAGGACCCTCCATTGCCGATCGCAGGAGGTTTTTGTCCATTCCTTCCAAGAAGTTTACCATCCTTATTCTCCATTGTGGGTACTCTTCTCGTTGAAGAGTTGGAGGCTTGGTGAGGGAACCAACACTATACGCTGAATTCCAGTTGGCCATTGGAGATTTTTAGAAGAGAGAAAATTTACATTTTTGGTGAAGATATTTTGTAAAAGACGTGAATTGAGAGATTTTAAATGATCATTTGATTGGACATTCTAAGAACAATCTTGAGTGCCAATAATTTCACTTTATTCAATATGAAAACGTAAAATCGACATTGATTACAATTGGCCTAATCATCCATTTATACTAGTGATAAGAAGATAACTATCTAATAACACTATCTAGCCAATCTTCTAGGAAAGATAATATTTATCAAAGAATGGATAAATTATAAATAAAGATAAACTTGAAATCCAGCTGTCGATTTGTTATCTCTAGCTGTCTTCCATGGGATGTTAATTCAACCTTATCTTCATATCCTCATCGTATGCCTCTGATTGAACTGCTGAAGAAAACTCTAAGTGTTGTTGATCAGAGGGGTGATGAAGATGCTCTTTCCATCGCATCTCTGGTCGATTCATCGACCCTCTGGTTGTTCTCCAGACTTGGTCAATTCTGTCTTAATGTCTTCATCGGTCTTCTGGTTCTTCATTACTTTTACACTTATGAATTGTAGGGTTCAACACCAAAGCAATGTAGTTTCTAACTTTTCCATGATTAGTTCAACAATTGCATAAAACACCAAAGATCTATCTTTTATGTAGAATTCAATTGATACCCTCTCTGAACGGGTATCAGCTTTAGAGAACTCCTGTCGTGCTCAAGCCACCTCTCTCAAAAGAAGGCATGATGATCAAAATGATTCTGATCACCATGAGGGGGAGAACAAGAAACAGAGGTTGGCTGAGTCCTCAAAGGGTGCTGCTGGTGTTTCTGGTGAGACTGACTCTGAAGAGATTAGAGAATAAAGTCTGGTTCAATTTGGTGTAAGTGAACAAACTTCTGGCCATGAGATGACTGAAGTTGCAGATCCAGTGATCGACCCAATGGTTGAAACGCCAACGGTCTACACAGTAGAAACAGGGTTGCCACTGGATCTGTTAGCTAATGTGGGTTTCAACGATGTATTTTCAAGAGAACTGGGTGAAGTTCAGGACTACGGAGCTAACATTGATACAATAGATGATTCATACGACATGTTCATTGACTTTGAAGCAGATATCGACGAAGATGATCCAATATTTCCTTTTCAGTCTGATCATCATTCTGCTCCTGAACATCCTACTGCAGATTCTCAAGGTGTTTCCAATACTTCTCGGGCGGTACCAGATCCTACTCAGATTTTCTCAAAGAACTACGTACCGTTTTCAATTTGAGCCAATGTTCCAGGGTTCAACAGAGCATGAATTAGAGAACCATATCTTGAAGACATTTACTTTGCAATCTTCATTCGTCATCGAAAGGCCCTAAGCAGGGGCAATATTGTCGGTATTCACAAGGAAGCGCATGAGTATCGCATCGAGTACAAACACTTCCTTAAAGAAAAACGCCTATTGATCAGTCAAGTACGTACTAGGCATCAGATTGTGTCTATAAAGAGTATTGATTCCAACAAACTCGTCAGGGTCTGGTATCTAGTATTCTCAGTTATGGGACAAGACGATCATGTCTGGACATTCAGTGAAGCTGACTTTCCAATCTTTTCCTTGAAGATTTGGAGCATCTCTACCACGAGATTCGTAATCTGACAGTTAGAAAGGAAGGAGTGGTTCTAGGCCTTGAAGCTATAAAGTGCTATCTCAAGTGTCACGTCAAGTTGTCTTTGGTTATCGATGTACARATGGGGTTTGAAAGCAATCWGAAGAYTGTTAACTTGAAAARACCTAACCAAGAACTTGAAAACATTGAAGGCTASCCTTTGTTCCTRATACTGGAAGATCATGAGTTTGGTGTCGTCTATGAGAATGTTGATAGATCTAAGAGGTTCATGAGGCTCAATGAGCTGAACAAGTACTGTGACAGAACCAGAAAGATTGTGCGGAGGGGAATTGAAAGAATTAAAGCTTCTGATGACAAAGTGACTGAAAGTGAGAGGTTAAGTCCGAGAGAAAGGTTTCTACTGTTAAATGATCTCGAACTTCTTGATGAGAAATTGCAATAGCATAATGCCTTAAGGAGGTGCGAGACGAATTTGGGTCTTCGACGATCAAAATTCACAATGTCTCGAGCTTGAATCCAAAGGGGGAGAATGTTGGGTTCAAAGTTGTGCTTAAATGTTGTATTCAAGCTATTTCTCCAATTTCATAGTTTTAGTCTTTAATGCTTTCGTAGTATAAATAGTTGGCTCCTTATAATTTTAGTGTTAATGGTCATTAGTCTTGTAATCACATTTGTAATCTTCAAAAGATTAATACACAAAACTTTGGTGAAAATTCTCTCTACTTTCAATCTCATTCTTGATAGAGATTTATCTGATTTGAACATATTTGGTATTCTCACGAATTGTTGTCTGATGAGAGTCATATACGGACAAAGGTATGTCCAACGAAAGTCTATCCGAAAAAAGGCTATCTGGTGAAATCATATGCGGACAAGATTATAGTTGAATTTAGTGCTTATTGGGTGATTGATGAAGAGCCTATCCGGTGAATAGCCAATCTGGATATGGTTTCGTCCATTGACCTTGAGTTGGAGTCAAGTTGTTTTGTATCGTATCTAGACAAGTCTTGTTCGATGATACTCTTATCCGGACTATACATTGTCCGATGAGGAGGGTATCCGGACAATACGTTGTCCGAAGTGGATAGTGAAGAGTCGTTCTTATCCCTTGATGATCATCTCTCTCAGTGATTTGATGATAATCCCTTTTCACTTATACGTTGTATTTATGTTTCTGTCTTTTTAGTTCCAACGATCTTCACTGAGTATGTTCAGTTATCGCTGAAGAACTTGCATTGTAAATCTATTAGAGACAGTAATACTTCAAGAAGACAACACTCACACCAAAGAACCTTCAGCAAACATCGAAGACTGAAACTGAAGAACAGAGACTGACGAGTACGTGATTTGAAGCGGTATTCATTGATTACATGTCTGTCTACATATGTTTGAAGACTGCTCAAGCTTCAGCGAATGATGATGAGACCTTCAGGTCATTCCAGCATTCAGCAATCAAAGGAAGCTTGCTTAGCACGATTGTTGTTGTCTTGTCCTTATGCACACAAAGGACAAAACCCATACCTTTATGAAAGTTGGAACGGTAC
>NW_020201573.1:35772-40163 GCF_001531365.2 Cynara cardunculus var. scolymus
CCGGCTGTTCCAGCAACAGCTACGACTGCCGCGATTCCTGAATGACAGATTCCAAAGCTTCCACATCAATAGAGCGATGAGGACAAGAAGAAGATAGCTATAGACACGCTTGCTCGGTCTATAAGATTTATCACTCAGTGATGAAACTCAAAACATCTAAATCCATGTGGGACACACTTTGTGTCCAATATGAAGGAACCACTTAGGTTCAAGATACCAGAAAGATCAATCTACTAAGACAGTATGAAAGCTTTCTCTGTGGAAAGTCTGAGACGCTGTCTGAAGTACATCATAGATTTAACTGCCTTCTTATTGATCTTAGGGCTGTCGGTAGGGAATATTCTAATTCTGAAACTTTAACAAATATTTAGAATGCCTTCTTGAGTCCTGGGACACCTTTTCCATGTGTCTCAAGATGTCAAATGACATGTCCACTCTTTCTCTTTCTACTTTATATGGGATTCTGCTTAACCATGAGCAATCTCGTCAACTGAAAAGGAATCTTGTAAAAGAATCCAGGGAAATGAAAATCTCTCCTTTGGCTTCGATCTCTGAAGTTTCTTCAGTTGAAGCTTTTTCTACCCCGTTTGTTTCTTCTCTTCCTCCCGTTGTTATCACAGAGATAGATTCTTCTATCTCTGAGGATATTCCAGAATCCGATTTAACAGATTTTGATGAGTCCCTGGCACTCCTGACTAAATCATTTAGGAGGTTCGCTAGTAAGAGCAACTTCCGCAGATCTCCTCAGTTGTCCCTCAGGGAAAAACCAAAGTCTTAAAGAATAGACAAGGCTTCAGCTGTTTGCTACAACTGTCACTGGCCCGAACACTTTGCAGGTGAATGTATATCAAAGAAGACTACGTGGCCATCTTCTAAAGCCTCTTCCTCCTTCAGAACCAAAGATGAGAAGTACTCAAAACTGAAGGAGAAGTACAAGAAGATGAAGAACAACCAGCGAAAGGCTAAAGGCCTTATTGCTGAAGAGCAAGATTGGGCTGAGTCATCCGATGAATCATCTTCGGATGAGGAGGATAAAGCCTACGTCTGCTTGATGGCCATAGATGCAGATGAAGGATCTTCTTAATCATCTACTTCCTCTGAGCCATTTTCTTCTTCTACTCAGGTATGTTTCATGAATGAACCCTCTTCTTCTTCTAGTCTTTCTGCACTGGATACRCTRACGGTTGACCTTTACAATGCCCTCAATGGCAAATCGAAAGCTGAAATGCATAACGTTGATCTTCAAGAGCAATTGAAGATTTGCCATTCTAAGATCAAAGAACTGACCTCTGTCGAGGAAAATTTTAAAGATCAGGTTATTGTAAACCAAGTTATCACTGTTGAACGTGAGAAGGCTATCGTTGAGCGTGAGCGAGCAATCGTTGAACTCAAGGTTGAGAAAGCTACCATTGAAGGGTGGTGCAAAGCTTCCATCAAGGCCTCTGAGATCATTAACGCTCAGATCCTAGCCAAGATAAAGACTGGTCTAGGATTCTCCTATGATCCAGAGGAATGTGTTAAAGACAGGACCATGCTCAAATTTGGTACCTTCGCCTTCTTATTCCCAACACTTCTTCCTCTCAGTCCTCCTCTTTTTCTGAGAGTCATCTTGAAGGAACTCCTTTGAGTTTTGGGTGCAAAGACAAAAGTAAATCTGTTGTCACGACATTCCTTTCCAAGAAGTCTAACAAGTCTAATAGATCTAAATCTATTCCTTCAGCTTGTAAAGCTTCTTCCTCTTCAGGGACTAGGAAATCTGAACCCCATCAGAAACCTAAGTCATAGCTCAAGGTGAACTTCTCACCTAAGGAATCCAATTCCTCAAAGGTTCCTCCTAGAACCAATGAGAAGGGGATTCTTGGAGCTAGTCCCGCTTCTACTCTGATACTTCTTGGCCCTAAAGCTACTCTTAGCTTTAGGAAGTGTAAACCCTGCGGTGATAAAACACATATTGCCAACAAGTGTCCTTCTGCCGCCAAAGTTGGTTTGCCAGCTAAGGGCAAGAAAGTAACCAAGGCTGAGAAATCAACCAAGATGAAATCATCCACAAAGGCTGCTCTAGCAACCAAGGTGAAGAAAACCGTTGAAGCCTCTTCTTCAGACTCAGCGAAGACAACTCCTGCTGAAAAGTCTTCAGCATCAGACGTTGTAGTTCCTACCACTAAAGCCTCTTTATCAGGCTCAGTGAAAACTTCCACTGAAACTACGTTAGTAGTGTCAGAGGTTGTTTCCCTTTCCACTCAAACCTCTTCAGGTTCGGTGATGCCATCTACTGATGCTGGTTCTTCATCATCAGACGATGAAGCCTCTAACAAAGCTGGACGCCAATAGCTAGGTCCCAATAGCATTCTTATTTTATTTCCCTGTACAGGATATCAAAGGCATATGGTATCTGAAAAGTGGATGTTCAAGACATATGACTAGAGATAAATCTCTTCTAACTCACTTCAAGAAAGAAAGAGGGCCTTCCGTAACCTTCGGTGGAAATGGAAAAGGATATACCAATGGTTTTGGTATATTAACCAATGGTGCAACAACTTTCAAACGCGTTGCATATGTTGAAGGACTGAAGCACAATCTTCTTAGCATCAACCAACTATGTGATAAAGATTATACAGTTAAATTCTCAAAAAAAAATTGTCATGTTCTAGACAAAGATGATAAGGTTGCTCTAACCGGTTCTCGTCTAGATAACGTCTATATCATCAACATGAATTCTTTTCTCACCGAGAATAGCTGCTTCTTCTCAAAGCCTCATCAGATATTAACTGGTTATGGCACAAACGGCTATCTCATCTCAACCTCAAGACACTCAGTGAGCTGTCAAGAAATGATCTTGTCACTAGTCTTCGTCAACACTCGTTTGCAAAGGAATCTCTTTCCTCAGCTTGTGAAAAGGAAAACACACAAGAGCTAGCTTCAAGTCGAAGCAAATCTCTTCAGTGACTTCGCCTCTTCAACTATTGCATATGGATCTCTTTGGTCCAGTCAACGTGCAATCCCTAGCTATAAAGAAGTTCACACTTGTCATTGTTGATGAGTATGCCAGGTACACTTGGGTATTCTTTCTCAGATCCAAGGATGAAGCACCTGAAGAAATCATTTTGTTCATCAAAAAGATAGAAGTACTAAACGATGTTAAAGTACGATCTATCAGAAGTAACCATGGTACTGAATTCAAAAACAGCACTATGGATAACTTCCTTAAGGACAAGGGAATCTCTCACAACTTTTCTCCAGTGAGAAATCCTCAACAGAATGGGGTCGCTGAAAGATGAAATCGAACAATCATTAAGGTTGCTCGATCAATACTTAGCGAATCCCATCTCCCTACTCAATATTGGGCTGAAGCTGTCAACACCGCTTGTTTTACTCAAAACCGATGGCTGATCGTGAAAAGATTCAAGAAGACAGCCTATGAACTTTTTCGTTAAAGAAAGCCTTCCATAAGCTTTCTTCATATATTTGGTTGTACTTGTTACATTCTCAACAACCGCGACAAACTTGGAAAGTTCGATCCCAAAGCTGATGAAGAAATATTTCTTGGATATTCTTCTGTATCCAAAGCCTTCAGAGTATTCAACAAACGAAGACAAACAATAGAGGAATCTATTCATGTCACCTTTGATGAATCTCAGTCAGCTAATTCAAAACCCATCTCAAATGATGAGGATGAATTAGAAAATTGGATGTTCTCTCACTATGGATAACCTGAAGCTTCTTACAGTTCTCCTCTTAACATTGAAACTCCCGAAGCTGAAGATGATCCACTTATCATTCCAGTCACAGCTAGTCACTCCATCGCATCTTCTTCAGAGATCACTATAGTGCCCATTAGCTGTGTCCCTCCTTCTATTTCAAACACTAATCCATCAGTAAATGAAATACCTTCAGTTTCTGAACCTGTTTCAGTTGCTGAATCTGAGGCTCCTTTAGAAATAGTTCCTATTGCTGAAGAAACTGCTGCTGAAGCCTCATCTCCTATACCTGAACTTGACTATTTAGATGAAGCTCCTCTACCGGCTCAGCGATGGACTAAAAGCCATCCAATTCATCAAATTCTTGGTGATCCAGATGCAGGTATCAAGACACGTCGAGGTCTATGTAATATATGTCTCTTCGTCAACTTTCTTTCTTTAGTTGAACCCATGAAAATCAATGATGCTATCTCTGACCCTAATTGGGTTCTTGCTATGCAAGAAGAGTTCATTGAGTTTGATAGGAACATAGTCTGGTACCTTATCCCATGTCTATCTGACAAAGTAGTGACAGGCACCAAATGGGTCTATCACAACAAGTTGGATGAAGATGGTGTGGTAACCCGCAAAAAGGCTCGGCTAGTTGCTCAGGGTTATAGACAAGAAGAAGGAATCGACTATGACGAAACCTTC
>NW_020201573.1:41318-43385 GCF_001531365.2 Cynara cardunculus var. scolymus
GTGTTTGACTTTTCTTATAGGAGTTTGACTTTGACTTGTGTTAGTAGGTTTGACCATATAAATATGAATGGTCTTTGTATTTTGTAAAGAGAGAGCTCATTTGTAAATCATATTACGTAAAAGAGAGGTTTGACTGAATTGGCATGCATTGACTTTTCCTCTCAATATTCATATCAGTGTTCTTATTGTTCTTACAAGAAATCATAGATCTGCCATGATTATGAAGATAACATGAAGATTGATCAGTGAATTGTGGGACAAACAATTGGTATCAGAGCAAGTGTGCAAGAAATTAGAGAAAGAAATCAGAGTTTTGAAAAAAAAATTAAATTTTTCTGGAATTTTTTTTTGTTCTTCGTGTTCTTCATTTTTTTTATCCAATTTTTTCATAAATTCTTGTGTTTTCGTGTTATGAACAGTATCAAAATGCTCAGAATTTAATTGTGAATCTTTGTTATTTACAATTTTTTCTGATTTGATCGTTACATATCAAGATTTAAATCGGTTTTTGTGTTTTTAATTTTTTCGTGTTCTTGAAATTTTTTTTAAACCAGTGTTTTTGATCCAATTTTTTTTAAAAGTTTTTCTGTTTTTGTGTTTTTGGTAGTTTTTGATCTGGATTTAATTTTGAGTTCTGTTAATTTTTTGTTAAACCGTCCAAATCCTAAATCGAAGGAGTCATACAAAAGCTTAATTGGAGAAGAGATTACACCGCAGAAGCCTTGATCGGATTGTTCTCCGATTTGTTTCATAGTATCAATCGGTTTCTCATCCAAGTCTAAACCGCACACAGCTTCATCGGATTACTTGAGCGGATTCATACAAGCCTTGAGCGGTTTAAGCTAATCCGGACATCATTACAGCGGATTCTTCAGCGGACAAGTTTAAACCGATCACAACCTGAGCGGATACTTGAGAGGATTAATAGAATTCTTTAGCGGTTTAAGCTAAACCGCACACCATTTCAGCAGATTAAGGAGCTAAACCGTAGAAGTCTTGACCGGATAATTGTCCGGATTCGCAAAAATCACAGGTAAGTCTTTGAGCGGTTTAATCCTAAACCGATCACCTCTTGACCGGTGTTCATATAAACCGATCATCTCTTGACCGGATAAGTGTCCGGATAAGTAATAGTTTGACTCATTGCTTGAGCGGTGAAGTTATCCGCACACATCTTGAGCGGATTTTGAGTTTTCCTTGAGCGGACTAGTGTCCGGATAAGTGTCCGGTTTATTAAACCGCTCAACTATTTGCTCAATCTCTTTGACCGGATATCAATTTGTTCAATTCATTTCACCATCTGGTTTCTTAATTGCTCATCAGGTTTGAACGATTTAAGAATTTGACTTGACTGTTTAAGCAATTCACAGCAGATTGTTTTGGTTCAAGACTTAATCACACAGAATTTGTTACCAGCTTTTCCTTTCCAGGTGTTGCTGTCATTCAGGACGAAGCACAATCAGAGACTGCTAGAGGAAGCTGCACAGATACCCTTTGGTTGTGAATCAAGGATTGTAACAGCTTGTAATCAAATCAAGGGATTCTGTTTTGGGTCATATGTACTTGAACTGTTTTGTGTAATTTGGACTTGAACAATTTTAATTTTTAGGTTTCTAATTGTTCATGTTTTTTCAATTGTGTTTAGATTTTATTTTTGGATCATCTTATATCTGTTTTGTGTGTGTTTTCAGTTTTTGTGATTTTTCTATTCTTTTTTAGCTTAAGCTGTTCTTGTTTCTTTTAACTGATTTCACTGCATAGATCCTTTAACTAATCTATTTTTTTTCTCTAATGGCAGATATCATAAAGAGTTGAGATCAAAGATTGCTGAGCTGGAAAAGAACATAGAGAGTTATAAGGAGAATGAAGTAATACATCAATCTTGCATCAATCAGATGAATAAGATGATACTCCAAATTCAAACTTTCCAGCAAGAGTTAAAATCAGAAAAATTGCGTTCAAATAATTTTGAAGATCAATTAAAAATGCTAAAAGAAAGATATACCAAAGTATATATTGAAAATGCTGGAAACTTGAATTGGGCTAAGTCTTTGCAATCCGAGTCCA
>NW_020201573.1:43720-45464 GCF_001531365.2 Cynara cardunculus var. scolymus
ATCGTCAAAGAAAAGACAAAATGCAAGTTCCGTTTAATTATTCAAAATTAAATGAAAGTTACAAAGATCAAGACTCTATAGTTTCAACAGATTTTATACATAGTTATTCAAAAGCAGAGCTTGAAGCAAAACCGGTTGAGCCTAAACCTTATATTCCTACTCTTATTTTAGAAAAACAATTAGCTCAGCTGGAAAAGACTTTAAACGAAAAAAGGCTTTCATTTGAAAACCAAAAACAAGAATTTTTAGATAAAATTGAATCTTTAGAAAATTCTATAAAGAAAACGGAACAAGCTGAGTCTGAGTATTTCTCGTGCGACAAATCTTTATGTGAAACTAATGACTCAGAAGAAATAAATGCATTTAATGAAGAAATTAATTTTTCAAATATTTTAAATTCAGATGTCTGTTTAGATGATGACGTTGATAAGTTTAATTTTACAGATGATTTACCCAGTCATGAAGAATTTATTGTTAAAACCAATATGACTGAGGATTCTGATTTACCTTCAGATTTTAAAAACAATTTTAATCACAAACCTGTTTCCGGGGATGTTTATTATAAAAAAATTAAAAACAAAAAGAATCCAAGGAAACAGAAGAAGCTTACAAAGAAAAAGAAAGTTCGACATTCTAGTAAATCTGATAATTTTATTTCCTTATTCAGATAATGCTTTGAAATTAAAGACTTATTGGAGAGTAAAAGAAGAAGTCAAATCATCTACTCAACTGAAGAAAAATAATTTTACTAAATCCGTATTAAATGATTCAAAATTGAATAGTTCTGTAACAAGATATTCAATTGATGAATTATTTGATATTGGAAATAGTAAAAATTGTTGTTCTCCAAGTAGAGGAAATGAATTATTTCAGTCTTTTACTTCTTTTAGACCATACCATTTCATGCATTCTATGTTATCTTATGTATCTAAAAGTGCTGGAAAAAAAAATCTTATAGAAATAAATGGTTTGGAAGTTACAACATACCTCAACCCAATACTAACAATATAGGACCCAAGTTCGTTTGGGTACCAAAATCTACTTAATCTGGTTTTGCAGGTGTGTCCATTTTGTGCTGATCAGAATATCATTTCAGTGATACACCAATGCAGGGGGAGTTGTGATTTATTCCAAACAAGGCTTCTAAACACCCAGTTTAGGACCGGAGCTTAAATACCGAAGCTTCTGAACATTTCAGTTCAGAATCCGTGCTTTACCAAATGTGGTTTCTAAACACTCAGTTTAGAACCCGTGTTTAAAATGTTTTATTTTTAATTTTTGAGCTTAAATGATTCATTACTTAAATCTACTGTCTAGGGGGAGTTCTCTAGAAAGTTCAATAAAAAAATTTGAAATTTTTTTTGAAACGAATACATTCTCTGAACAGGTATTTCTTGAGATTGTACTTGCGTAATTTCTCGTCGTACATAATTCCAATACCTGTTTCAGCTATTCTTCAAACTGTTATTATCACGTCTCTTATATGAACATCTTTTTCGGTGATAATACACTCGTTTGTATTCAATTTTGTTTTCTGATATTTTTTTACATTGATACATATACATTCATTTTTTGAATATCAAAATCTGTAAACTTGTTCTTACAGATTTTCATTCATTTCTCTCGCATACCGAATAATCGAATCGTTGTCGCTTCATTCTTTTGTTAATTGTGCTTAAAGCCAAATTTTTTGATCAACTTTTATCTGATCATTGTGCTTTAAAGAAATAATATTTTTGATCAA
>NW_020201573.1:47264-48745 GCF_001531365.2 Cynara cardunculus var. scolymus
CTATGGTGTATCTCCAATAGTTTTGGGGTACTCTTACAATTGAAAAGGACGGAGATGCTTTATATCTTTAAGGAGAGGTCGATGAATACGTCAGTCGTCTGACTTTAAGAAGATTAAGAAGAATACTTCATCTTCCTGCTCCTGGACCGAATGGGTTTGAAGATTTCGTCTCAAATAATCAGTTGTGCGCTGATATCAAAAGATTAGGATATTTTGCAACATTGAATAATCCTACTCAATTTAAGAGACGTTTTCTACCATCAGTTTGGCATCTGCTCTTCTCGATACTAAATCAGTGCCTTACATCAAAAACCCAAGGAATTGATACCTGTAGCAGCACATTCCTAAAATTCTTTCATGGCATAGTGTTTTCAAGACACTATGACTATGCACTTGTCATTTGGAATGAATTACTTGAGCTGGTCAATGCTAAACGGTTCCCGTCCAAGGCCAGAAAATTCGTACCATTTCAAAGATTTCTGCAACTTTTTATTAAAGCCATGATGGATGCGAATGAAGATATTCCGGCCAGACCGAATTCCGAAAAGGGCCAACATTCGTCATGATAAGAATTCGACAGCATAAGGAAGTTGAAGATTTGGATTCTATTATGCCAGTTCTACCAGAATTGATTGCTCTAGTTGATCATAATGCTCAGTGTGTAATAGGCTATAGAAGAGTGATAGATCCGATAGTTCAGCCAGAACCGGTTGAACTTGCCCAAGGATCACCCCATGCCTCAGCTGAGAGAGATATAGAAGTAGAAGAGAGAGTTCAGGAACAAGGGGTACCTAAACAGGGTGACCTTTGACTATAAATAACCGTCTCATTTTTCATTTTTACTTTTTACATTCCTACACTGTTCATCATCGTCTCCGCTCAAATCTGGTTCTTAGCTACAGTCTCTCAATCTTGTCTACTGTTCATCACATCTATTCAAGGTTTCGAATCGATCATTTGATTTCTTTCGTTATTCGTTGATTGTTTCGATTCTTATTGATATTATGGACTGATTTGACTTAAAATGAACATAACCTTCATAATCGATCTTGTAACTCTAAATAACTCATATTAGACATTGTATTTTGCTGTATTTTGTATATTTTTAGATTACGAGTGTCACACCCCGCTAAAGCGGAAACACGGGATGCTAACAAACAAGCGAGTCATAGCAACAGTTCATAAATAACACTATTTCAAGTTGTTCAAAAACAAAACGGTTCATCGACATAACAGGAATTTAACATTTACATAACGTTCGCAAAACACTTCAGAATCCTAACTTAATCAATCTTGACCCAAGTATGATCCTTTAAAAATCCAAACCACTCACTTAGAACCTGAAAAGCATGGAATAAAAAAAAAGACAAGGTCAACTACAAAGAGTTGGTGAGTTCACGGGTTTTCACATGCATAAAACATTTCAATGCATAAACCAAGTAATAGCAAACTTATGCGAATTCTTTGCACTTAATAAATGT
>NW_020201573.1:49600-51065 GCF_001531365.2 Cynara cardunculus var. scolymus
GATGCATGCAAGACCTATCATCCGAAAAATATGATCAGACCTCACATGCAAGGATTCTCTCTTTCTTTCTTAGAGATTAAAGAACATAGGTCACAGATTATCATCCCAACGAAGACACATGCAAGTCTTTGATGAATAATCTCTCCTCTTTAAATCCCATAGATTACTTAAAGAATCGAGAAGGGAGAAAGATGAAAACTTTTGGACTACTAAGAAAATAGAACAGCTCTAAAGCATACCTTTTCTTGACAGAAAAACTCGTACAAGCTCTTAAGGACAACAAAACGTTAAGTTTTTGCAAGATGATTGGAACCGGCCGGAAGGTGATGGCGTTAGAGAGAAAACAGAAGGCTGGAAATTTGGAGAATGAAGATTTTCCAAAAGAAGAGGGGTATTTATATGGGGCTTTTTGAGAAGAAATGGGCTTGCTCCTAAAGCCCCGAGCCCAAAATAATATTTTTTTCTTTAAATAATAAAACCCCACTAATTTAAACAAACAAAGCACTTTGATAAATGATTTTAAAAGGGAACTCCACTCTTTAAATTAATTGACAAATAAATATAAAATTGGACTTTGGAAACTTTAAATTTTTAAAGAGGACGGAACTTAAAAATATCGACTTTATTTTATGTGAAATACTTCAAGACTATTTGGCATTGCATAAACTAGCTTTGTTAGCTACCCACTGAGACGTGATCTAACGAACTAATCTTGGGAATTAAACAAGATAATCTCTAATCATCGAAGCTAAATCCTAGAAAGACTTAGTTCTAAATAAAGATCTTGAAATAAGGTACTAACCTGAAGTCCCAAAGTGACGAATTGTCACAGTCTCCCCAAGCCAGAAAAATTTCGTTTCAAAATTTAATCGTCAAGTCTAAAGTCATGGCTGGCCTTTAGAACAGGTGGGGATACTTGTTTTTCATGAAATCTTCCCTTTCCCATGTGTACTTCGGTCCACGCTTGGAGTCCCAATGGACTTTTACTATGGGAATCCTGCTACGCCTCATCTGCTTAACTTCTCTATCCATGATCTCTATGGGTTTCTCAACGAAATGCAGTTGATCGTTAACTTGCACATCTTCCAGTGGCATTACTTGTGTTTCATCTGTTAGGCATCTTTTGAGATTCGATACATGGAATGTATCATGAATAGTGCTTAACTCCGGGGGCAAATCTAGCTTATATACCACTGGTCCAATCCTTTCTGCTATTTCGAAAGGGCCAATATAACGAGGGCCCAGTTTGCCTCTCTTTCCAAAACGCATCACTCCTTTCCATGGTAAGACCTTTAAGAAAACTTTATCGCCTTTCTAGAATTCTAATGGTCTCCTCCGTTTGTCAGCATAGCTTTTCTGATGAACCCTTGCAGCCTTGAGTCGATTTCTGATTACTACAATCTTATCAGTGGTCTCTTGGATAACATCGGGTCCAGTTAACTGTTTATCGCCAATTTCTGACCAA
>NW_020201573.1:51773-53378 GCF_001531365.2 Cynara cardunculus var. scolymus
CCATGCAAAATTTCATTCTTCAAGTTCTCCCTTCTTAGAGCTTCTTTTTGATCCTCTAGGATTTGGGCCTTCAAACTGGTATTCACCAAGATTYYYAAAGCTCGCACYCTTATTGGCTTTATACCTTCCTTCCGGCTTAAAGCATCGGCCACAACATTGGCTTTACCTGGATGGTATTTGATCTCACAATCAAAATCACTAAGCAATTCAACCCATCTTCTTTGCCTCATATTCAACATTTTCTGATTGAGGATGTGTTGAAGGCTTTTATGATCAGTGTAGATGGTGCATTTTGTGCCATAGAGATAGTGCCTCCATATCTTAAGTGCAAATACCACTGCTCCCAACTCAAGGTCGTGCGTAGAATTCGTTTCATGCACTTTCAGTTGTCTCGGGTCATAGGCAATGACTTTATCTTTTTGCATCAATACACAACCTAACCCTTGATGCGAAGCATCACAAAAGACTATGAAGTTTTCTGAACCCTCAGGTAGAGATAAGATGGGTGCATTGCACAGCTTCTGTTTGAGAGTTTCGAAGGCTTCCTCTTGCCTCTCACTCCAAATGAACTTCTTATCCTTTTGGGTTAAAGCAGTGAGCGGCTGTGCAATTTTTGAAAAATTTGCGATGAATCACAGGTAATTGCTTGCTAACCCAAGAAACTGGCGGATCTCTGTAGGGGTTCTCGGGGCTTCCCAATTTCTAATAGCCTAAATTTTGGCAGGATCCACCTGAATTCCTCTCTTGTTAACTACATGGCCCAGAAACTGAACTTCCTGTAACCAGAATTCACASTTGGAAAATTTGGCATACAGCTTCTCATTTCGGAGTACTTCCAAAATCACCCTTAGATGTCGCTCATGGTCCTCTGGGCTTCTTGAATATATTAGTATGTCGTTTATGAAAACGCTTCTTGAATTTATCCATATATGGTCTACAAATCCTATTCATTAAGTTCATGAAGACGGCTGGTGCATTGGTTAGCCCGAATGGCATAACCATGAATTCATAATGGTCGTACCGAGTCCTGAAGGCTGTCTTGGGAATGTCCTCTTCACATTCGCTTATTGAGCTCCCTATAGTCTATGCACATTCGCATTGACCCATCCTTCTTTTTGATGAATAGTACCGGTGCTCCCCAGAGTGAGTAACTTGGTCTAATGAATCCTTTGTCTAGCAGCTCCTGGAGTTGGATCGACATCTCTTGCATTTCCGAGGGTGCCAAGCGGTATGGCGCCCTTGCTACTAGGGCAGCTCCAGGAACTAAGTCGATACCAAACTTGACTTGTCTCTATGGGGGCAGGCCTGGTAATTCCTTAGGGAAAACATCGGGAAAATCTTGAACTACCAATACGTCCTCAACCTTATTCTTCTTGATCCTTCCGTCAGTCACATGGGCCAAGTACGCAGTGTAATTCTTCCTTAAATACTTCTGCATCTTCATGCAGGATACCTGTGACAGCAGTCAAATTTCAAATCACAGGTTAGCTTTTATTAAGAATATATTAGTGTTATTGAAGTTAATTTATAGATTAGGAGTTAGTTAGATTAGTTTAGTTGAGAAATTTTAAGAATTTCCGGTAGTTGCTTAGAAAGTCCGGTTCC
>NW_020201573.1:54343-55415 GCF_001531365.2 Cynara cardunculus var. scolymus
AGTTTTGACCCCCCAAATGCTCAAAACATTATATCTATGCATAAGAGATTTTCCAGTAGGTAAATCCTACTTTGAATGGTCATAACTTTCTGGTTAACTATCCAAATTTGTTGATTTTTTTCTTCTAGATGTTATTTTAATGAAATACCTTTCAAATGCCATCAATTTCCCTCAATATGGTGGTGATTTGGGTTTCATTTTCCTAAATTAAGATGAACATGCAATCTGTCCGATTTTGACAGATTCGTATATGTGTGTTACATCGACCATATCTCTCTCATACCTCAATGAAAAAGGATGAATCTTCTTTTGAGAGTTAACTTTGTGGATTTTCTTTTATATGAAAGTGGAATAACATAAAATTATGGAGTTTTGATCTCTAAACACCTTAAACTCTATA
The DNA here is from genome assembly GCF_001531365.2 of Cynara cardunculus var. scolymus. Lineage (NCBI taxonomy): Eukaryota > Viridiplantae > Streptophyta > Magnoliopsida > Asterales > Asteraceae > Cynara > Cynara cardunculus. Next base: position 54,744 of record NW_020201573.1, read on the forward strand.
GGTGTGTAAAATGTGAAACCACCAGTAGATAACCTTTATTTTGTATGTTAATATCTTTCTATTCATTTGTTCTTAATGTATGATTCTTCTTCTACAACTTTCTGTTATGAGTTAGGGTTCATTTGAATCCAGTCTCACTCAAAAATACGATGTTTTGTGGCATGAACCAATTTTTACAAGTTAGGTGTGCAATCTGTCAATTGATGGCAGATGTGTACATGTGAATTTAAGGTGTCATATTTTCCTCTAAACTCGTCCAAAATGAGTTATTTTTAGTTTAAAAGTTTTGTAATAGGGTTAGGTTTCCAATCCAACTTGAATCTTTTCGGAACACCTAGTAGAACACTTTTTATGAGTATTTTACTAACATGGTGCAATCTTCCATCTTAGTTGTGATAAGTTTCATTGCATGATTTATTTGAAGCATCATCTCTTACCCAATCTTCATAAAATTTGGTCACGATGGCTATAACTCAGTGATATAAACTATATAAAAAGATAGGAACTTATCTCATTCTTTAAATCTCTTTATTGGATCATTTTTGTAACCTAAGTTTCTGTCCAGAATCTGAAATTCTGGATTTGGATAAATATTGTAAAAGTTGATATTCTATGGGATTATAGCAACATTTCCGGTATGAATTAACCCCCTTTAATGAGCATATGGACATT
>NW_020201574.1:0-4050 GCF_001531365.2 Cynara cardunculus var. scolymus
GCAAGGGTACAGAAGCCCAAGACCCTTATCCAGAGCCATGCTCAGATTTCTTAGCCACGAAGATAGGAAGGCCTATAGACGTGGATTCAGGCGACCAGAACTGGTCCCTGAGACCCCACCATGAATAGGAATCCCCCTAGCAGAGCGAATCGAAAAAATGAGGGTTGAGGGACATACGGAGGAGCCTGCAGAGGCTGGTAAGACGAGTGAGGCAATCCCTAGAAACCCAAGTCCTCCAACCAAGAAGCTTAAGAAGACACAGAAGGGTGCCGACCCTTCTATGAAAAAGAAGGCGAAGAAGAGGCCTGCAGAAGAAGAAGGCCCAAGTGTTCCTCTGCCAAAACCTAAGAAGAAGAAACTCAAGAAGGCTCAACCAACAGAGCCTGTGGTCACAGAGCCTGTGGTCACAGAGGTTGTGGCACAGAAGAACCCGACAGAGGCCACCACTCAAAAGCGCAGAAGGTTGCGCAAAGTTGTTCTCGATCTTTCCCCAACAGAACAAATCCAGGATGTTCTCGCCAATATCCAAAAGGAGTTCAAAGCGCCAATCGATATATCCAAGTTGGGGACAGAGGTCGTCTTAGATGACGAAGAAGAAGAGGAAGAAGAACTAGGTGAGGGAGAACAAGATGCCAAACGCACACAACCTAGCCCACCTCCCAGTGCATCCCATGCTTCTAGGGGCCCTGTTCTAGAGGGATCCCCTATTGAACAAGGCACGCACATGCCGATCCCAAACCAGCCTACCTACGTAGAGGACACTCTTTCGTCCTCTGTGGATCGCACAGCCGGGCAACCACAAAATACTCCTCCATCCTCTCAAAAGAATGAAGGTTTTAATACAAGAGTCCCTTCGCCCAAGGACTCGATACATCCCAAAGAAGCATTTGTTGCTTCTTCACACAAGAGTGACCACCCAAAACGTGCTTCAGAGGCACAAGTGAGGCATACAGAGACAGAGGGTCTAGAACGCCCTCTGTCCCCAGTAGATCACTCTGCCATGCTAGGCTCTAAACCTACAAGGCACGATATCTACAGAACACCAGTAGGCTCTCCTCTGGGAGATGTTCGAGGATCTGGTGGAAGTCCCCGAGCTGACTACACTATACCAGTCGCTGAGGGCGCCTCACGCTCTGAGGCTACTAAATCACCATGTGTTGGTGGTTTAGGTACCCAGGATATGTATCTGACAAAGGGGGAGCTTCAAACCTTTGCCACAGAAATATTCAAAAAGATAGACGAGTTGAAAAGCTTGTTTATCTTGCGCAAGGTGGCAGAAGACCTTTCATCAATAACAGAGGCTTTGAAGAAGTTGAGCTCAACAACAGCAGAACTCAATTCTACTCTTTCGACTCTTCAGACCTCTGTCCTACAGAAGGATGATCTCACAGAGGCATTCAAAGCTCTAAGCCTCAACCCCTCCTCCATCCAGACCTTGAAGACAGAACTTTCAGAGATGGCCGCCCAATTTTCTGCCGACTTCATCTCTGCAGGCTACACGGATTACTCCTCTCTCAAAGACGAAATCAAGCAGATGTTTTCCTTTGTGGTGACTTACGGTATTGATACAAAGTCCTCAAGGGCCAACAACAATCACCTAGCTACCTACAGAGAGATTGATGCTATGGTTGAAGCTCTGGGTAATCTCGTGTGCAAGTATACAGACCAGCTTCTCAAAGAGGCCCGTGCCTCCAACAAAGTGATCAGAGACTGCACATCACAGCTTGTGAAAGAGGGTGATCTCCTCAGAAGCGAAATCTACAGAAGTGTCTCCAAACTGAAGTGGTCAACAGAGATCGATATCAATCACACCTCTGAGCTTGCAAAAGAGGCAATTAAGAAGATGAAGAAGGCGGGCACCAAGATATTGTAGAGGTTGGTGAAGGCTCCTCTGGATATATGCAAGGCAGAAGCCAGAAAGAACCATGACGATCAAGAAGGTGATGATCGTGATCGTCATGAGGGGGAGAAGAAGGCTGAAAAGAAAGAACCAGAGCCAAAGAAGACTCCTGCCAGANGGCTACACGGATTACTCCTCTCTCAAAGACGAAATCAAGCAGATGTTTTCCTTTGTGGTGACTTACGGTATTGATACAAAGTCCTCAAGGGCCAACAACAATCACCTAGCTACCTACAGAGAGATTGATGCTATGGTTGAAGCTCTGGGTAATCTCGTGTGCAAGTATACAGACCAGCTTCTCAAAGAGGCCCGTGCCTCCAACAAAGTGATCAGAGACTGCACATCACAGCTTGTGAAAGAGGGTGATCTCCTCAGAAGCGAAATCTACAGAAGTGTCTCCAAACTGAAGTGGTCAACAGAGATCGATATCAATCACACCTCTGAGCTTGCAAAAGAGGCAATTAAGAAGATGAAGAAGGCGGGCACCAAGATATTGTAGAGGTTGGTGAAGGCTCCTCTGGATATATGCAAGGCAGAAGCCAGAAAGAACCATGACGATCAAGAAGGTGATGATCGTGATCGTCATGAGGGGGAGAAGAAGGCTGAAAAGAAAGAACCAGAGCCAAAGAAGACTCCTGCCAGAGGCGTCAAAATTGTGGACTCTACAGTTGCATTGTTCTCTAAAGGCAAGAAAAAAGCTCCAGAGCCTAAAAGCAAAGGTAAAGGCAAAGCTGTAGAGTCACCACAGAAGGGGTCGTCGTCTAGCACAGAGACTCCACAGCCAATAAATGAAGAAGAATACAGAGACGACCCAGAACTTCTTGAAGCTTTAAAGGCATCTCTGGCAGAGGCCCCATCCCTCGCAGAGAAGGAGAATTCTGGAGGAAGAAGAAGCCAAGGTGCCAGAGTCCGCCACGGTAGGAAGGGTGTCTGAAATATTCGAATCTATGAGCAAGATTCCAATGCCAAAAGTCCGAACAGAGCCCGTTACTACTTTGAAAGAAATTCAAGTGTGGAGGTACTCTGCAGTAGACATAGAGCCTCCCTACGATCCAGAGCTTACAGGGATCCCTTCTGCCGCAGTCAAGTTCCAGTTCTCTAAGCTCACAAGGCCTCGTGAACAAGTCTTCTCAGAGCACTTGATCACCTCCCTAGAGACAATTTCTCCAAGGACTATGCTAAAGAAGACGGTGCTCTATGCTCAGTATGTAGTAATGAGGGAAGATGGCAACCTGTATACATTCACAGACACTGACCTCCATAACCTCTGTGTGCTTGATGGCATCTACATGCACAAAATTCTCAACATCTACATGGAGAGGAGGTCAAGCTACTCAATATCACTCAGAAGGCTGGTTGAGGTCATGCGCGCACAAGTAAGATATTACAGCTAGAAGGACTTCGAGCTCGCGGTCAGGTTAGTCCAAAAAGATCTAAAGATCTCCCCTCCTTACAGCAGGCCTGGTTGGATACTTAGGTATCATTCAAACTCCATTATTCACAACCCTACTTTTGGGTTTGTGTATTTGGATAAGGATAAAATCCTAAGGTTCTATGATCCAACAGAATCACACAAGTACTCAACAGAAACTCTAGAATGGATATTCAGAAGGGCAGCGACAGAAGTGGACAAAAGACATCTAAGGATGAGTGAAGTGTCTCGCATCATGGAGGCGATCAAAATGCAAATTCACTTCTGAGAATGGATCTTCAACATCTACAGAACGATCAAGTCTGATATGCTATACGCAGTAGACGATTTTCCAAAATCTGTCGTTTGATAAACCTTCTATACCAGTTTTAGGCCTATGTTTCACATTTTTGTAATTTCTCTTAATTCTTGTAATACTTTTCAGAGGATGAACTTTTATCTCCTCTTGTAATTTCTTTCAATTAAGTAATTTCTTGCATTTAAATTTCCAAATTTTACTTTTTCATACTTAGGGGGAGATTGATAGCTCTCATTTCACTTAATGTAAAAGTATGGAAAAAGTAAATACTGCAAGTGTTGACAGAAGAGGTTCCACCACAGAAGACCACAGAGGACCAACAACAGAAGATATTCTATCGTACAAGTGAAGTGTGACAGAACCTCTGTTGTCTATCACAGAGGTTCTGGAAACTGGTCCTCTGTAATCAAAGCATACAAG
>NW_020201574.1:5645-11258 GCF_001531365.2 Cynara cardunculus var. scolymus
AGTACTTGAAGGCTTCAGACATTCTAAAGAACTTTTTAACCCCAAACTCATTCTTGTAAACAAGTCCGAGTTCAGGTTGAGTCAAGACTGAGGCAGAGCCTAAAAGCAATCTCTTGTAGGCCCTGGAAATCTTCATCTGGTGGAGTGCAGGATAGTCTCTCAATGCCCAGCCTAAAAGCAATTTCAAAGTCGCTTTTTGGCTCGATGCTTCACTAGGGACTCCATTGTCTTGACAATAGCTCTATTAGCCATTCAGAATCGTATCCCATGATCTTGCTGTTGAGCAGCGTAGGCATATAACTCTATCAAGTCGTATGGATTGAGGTTGATGAGGTCGTTCTCGCTGAAGACGCTAACTTCCCCATGGACTCTTTCCACTCTGAACTCAATGTGGAGTATAGCTCTATTGGCAAATGACTTGACTTTTAAGCCTATGACTCTTCTTATAGCATCATTCGAAAAGACAACTCGAGGATCTTGAGTTGTCTGTCTTACGAAACGATGATGCAGAAGGTTCATCGACTCTGGTGATAGGATTGGTGGATTGCTTGACAAGCTTTCTTCTCGATCATGGTACATGTGTTGATGGATATTCTCCATCATTATTGGTTCCCTGGGTAGCAATTGAGGTTTTCTCCTCATCGACTCCATTTGTTGAATGATCTCGTCCACTAGGCCTTGTAGAGGATGCCTCGAGGAAGAGGGAATATCTGCTTCCACCATGGGTTGTGTTTTGGTTTGGGGAGATGGTTGGTTTTCTTTGGTTGGTTGGGTGGTTTCAGGTTCATGGGTTTCTGTTGGTTGTTGGGGTGATGAAGGTTGGGTTGTTATTGGTTCTGGTTGTTGGGGTGATGATGGTTGGGTTATTATGGGTTCTGGTTGTTGGGAGAGAATGAAGGGTTAAGTTGAGCGAGGTGTTGGTGAAGGGGTTAAGGGTAGGTTTATTGTGGGTGTAGAAGGAAGAGGTTGATGTGTTTGAAGGGTGGTTGGTTCTTCATCGGTTAAGGAACTTAACACGATAGGCTCTGGGGTAGTAGCGAAGGGAACCTGGTTAAGCAGTTCATCATCAGAGGGCGAGACCTCTGGTTCCCTCGCTTGGGTTTCTTGGGTGGATGGTTGTTGTGGAGATGGTTGTTGTGGTGCAGCGGATGTAGATGTGTATGCAGCCATCGCCTCTTTCTCCCCCTCACGAGGTCCAAGGCCTTGATCATCGGGGTCTTGGTCATCGTGGCATTGTCTTTTGCTCGGGTGGCTGCTTGAGCAAGAGGCTTGGAACCTCTTCTTCTTCTTTTCCCTCCYGAGGAATGTAAGATACTCCCTCAGGGTTGCCTTTCTGCGACTCTCCTCCATTGAATGAAGGAGAGAGGTTGTGCGACGTTGTTTATCGGCCAATGTTTGAGTGAGAGACCTTGTTGGATGGATGGCCCGATGAACAAACTTTGCACTTATCTTGTTGGACGAGAAGACCAGTGCTCTTGACAAAGCTTGCATGTCCGCCCTGGTGGCGAACTCGGTAGTGGAGTTGGAGGCTGAAGTTTATGGAGGCATGGTTGAGGTGGAAGTTGGTGGGGGAATGGGGAGGTTGGTGATTAAATCTCTCACCTCTACAGTGAAGGTAGAAAAGGCTTCATCGAATATGGGGCTTGTAGAGGGAGGAGATGGTTGAGGGGTTGGTTGGGGTAACTGGGCAAGGATAGCAGCAGGGAATTGGGTAAGGATGTCTTGGATAGTTGTCTTTTTTTGGGTGAGGGTGGCGAGGGTTTTATCGACTGATGAAGTGGAAGGTTGGTGAGGTTGGGGAATTTGGGAGGTGATGGAGGCGGGTAGTTGATGAAGGTTGTGGATGAGGTTTTGGAGTTGGGAAATTATGTAGGTTAGGTTTTCATCAGTCTCAGTTGCCTGAGCCATGAGGGTGGCAAGGGATTGGATTATGACTTGGTTACGTTGGGTGGCTAGGGATGATATGGTGTTATGTTGTTGGGTGACGGTTTGTTGAAGGATTTGGAGACAGGAAGAGTTGGTTTGGGTTTGGTTATCGATTTGGTTGAGGTGGTGTTGGAGGATTGCAAGGGACTGATGGAGGTCTGGGCTATCGGGTGAGGGTTGATTTTCCACCAGCCCTTGTATGATGAGTTTAAGGTCATCCAAGGACCGCGTCACTGTGTCTACATAGGCCTGGAACTCGGCCTTTGTGACCAGATCTGCAAGTGGGGTAACCCCTGCAGCAACAGATGTTGCAGGTTGTGCCTCTGTTCCTGAGGCACTTTCTTGGCCTTGTGTGAAAGTAGGCCGTGAAGGACTTCCATCATGTCCTTGATTGCCTTCGAGAGAAGAACTATCTTGTGATGTTTGGACATCCTCTTCCTCTTCCTCAGCTTCAGAGGCTGAGTAAGTGAATTGGATGTGTGTTCCCTTCGATAGATCAAATATCGAGGGAAGGGTTGCACAAATCGAAGATCGCTCTGAACGATCGAGGGGTTCAAATTCAGAAGCAACACATGCTTCTGGGTGTGTGAGAGGTGGTGGCGAGCCCTGAGGCGATGGGGTTCTTGTTTCTGCATCACCTCTCTGTTGAGAGAAGGGTGATGGAGTATAAGGTTCCTCGACTGATTCATCTCCAGAGGCCCGAAGGATGGCCTCTGGATGGCTAGCTTGGGTTTGGATTGGACTGGGTCGTCCTGTTTCAATATCCCTTTGGCTTTGATCRCMASGGATAGTGGATGTGGTTGCCTTTTGGGTAGTGGGTTGGGAAATATGTTGGTGAGGGCCGGAGGAAGCACTAGCATAATCATCATCATCATCTTCATCATCCGATGAAGGTGATGCAGGTGCTCCCTCGTGTGGTGGGGACGACGGCTCTAGGTGCTCCGGGGTAGCTGCCCTCGGTTCTTGGGACAGCATGGATCATTCATAGGCTAGGCGTATCTCACTTGTCGATGGAATGACAGTGAGCATAGCCCTTGATAGTGGTCTGTTGATGCGGTATCCTTCTTTTGAAAGGGTTGGGCGATGTCCGTGCATCTTGTAGACCGGGGTATATGGCTCTGTGGCAGGGAGTTTGTGTTGCCTCATTGCATCCCCAAGGATGAGAGAAAGGAAGCGGGGGAAGAGGACAGCAGACAGCGGCTTTCCTGCGGCTTGAAGTTTACACTTTTTGAGCAMGGCCGCGTGGATCTCAGTGTAGATGAGGAGGGCGTAGTCGAGGTCGAGGTTGAAGAAAAGGCCATACATGATGGTCATGATGTTCAGATCGCCTTGGTCGAGAGAGCCCAGCTTGCAGGAGAGTGAATGGTTGAGGATTGAAAAGAACAAGTTCCACATTGGTGGGAGGAATTGTCTTTTGAAATCTGAGATGTTTCGTATCTCCCTGTTGTAGCCTAGCATCCTTACGAACCTTATAATGTCCTCGGAGGAAGGTGGCTCRTCATATTGGTCAATCTYGAGCTCTCGTYTTRTGGGAATGCACAACACCTTAGATATTTTTGCTCGTGAAATTTTTACCGAGCAAATCATATCGTTTGGTGCGTCGACGTCGCCCATTATCCCGTGACTAGCTGGGTCAAACTCACAAGTTTGCAAGTATTGTTGAACATATTTTATTGGGACTTTGGGGTTGACGAGTGTGAGAGCAGGAAGAAGGATGCAGTTCTTAAATACTCGATCATGATGCCAAACCTGTCGTCGTAGACGGTGTTTCGTAGCTCGATCATGTGGTTGTTAGGTTTCATGGGGAGGAAGACGATTGCTAGATTGTCGGCTCCCGTAGATTGGATGCGGCTATCGTTGTTGTTTGAGTCGTGAGAAGCGGAGGATGCCATTGTTATGCAAGTTGCAGGTTATTTGTGTTCGTCAAAAGCTAGTTGCAGGTTTTGGAAGCGTAAAGAAGGTAATGGTGGGGAAGATGGGTATTTATAGGTGGGTTGAGGTGGGGGTGGGGAGGGTGGAGGTGAAACGATTTCTTGATTATTATAATGTAATAATCATGAGAAAAGTGGCGGTTTGGGTTTTGGGTGATGGGATTGGAGGAACGTGAGCCGTCCTGACAGTACGTGCCATAAACGAATGTGGACACGTGTCAAGCTGGGGTTTGGGAGGGAAAAGGTTGAAACGGCAAAAGGGTACAGCCTGTTTTGTGTCAGGCGCGTGGTTGGAGTGACGTCATGAGATATTCGAAATGAAAAGGCATTCCAAATAATATCTTGTTAGAGACGTTTCAAAAAAAATTAAAATCTCATCTAATTGTAAGATTAATACTAATTACGAAGTTTTGGTCTTCTAAAAAACCCTTGTTGTATAGTTTTTAATCACAAAAGCTGCAATTTTGTATAAACTTTTAAAAATTGTTTTCAATGTAGATGAGTTTTAAGTAAAAAATTTATTTTCATGGAACCAGAGGAGGTCTGGTTAGGCATGATATCTTGAGTGAGGAACCAGAGGAGTTCTGGTTGAAATGTCGACGAAGACAAGTAGTGATGTAGGATTGACATGATGTGGAGGCTTTGGTTAACAAAYCAAAGGCTTTGGTTAAGTATGTCAATCTATTTTATAAAACCAGAGGAGGTCTGGTATTATATTCATATGTAGCATTTTATGGGACCAGAGGCTCTAGATAGTAGAATAGAGGTTTTGGATGGAAAATGCAAGTTTACAAATGTAAACTTTTGCTCCCCYTCAAAGGATGCATGGAGATATGATGTGAAATGTAAAAACTCCCCCTAGAAACAATAAGGAGTTTACATTTTGGATGACGTGAGGCTCTGGTCTATACAACCAGAGGCGCTGGTTATGAAAGGTGATAAAAAAGAATGAAAGATGGTCTAGTATGAGAATGGATAAGAAAAAGAATGAATCTTGAGACCAGAGGGGCTCTGGTTGCAAAGGATTTGAAATCCAGAGGCTCTGGTCTTTAGAACCAGAGGCGCTGGTTGTGAAGGATGATGAGAAAAAAAATGAAATATGGTTAAGTATGAAAAGGAATGAGTCTTTGAGACCAGAGGGGCTCTAGTTGCAAAGACTTTGAATCCAGAGGCTCTGGTCTTTAGAACCAAAGGCTCTGGTTGAGAATGGTGATGAAATGAAGTATGAAATGAGATGATGAAGACTTTGCTATCAAAGAAACAAAGGCCAGAGGCTCTGGTCTTTAGAACTAGAGGCTCTGGTTGGGAAAAAGATTGTATAGCAAGCGAAGGAAATCAGAGGCTCTTGTCTTTGGAACCAGAGGCTCTGGTTGAATGATGATGAAATGGAGTATGAGATGAAAGATTAAGATAAAGCTTGCAAAGAATGTAAAGCCAGAGGCTCTGGTCTTTAGAACCAGAGGCTCTGGTTATGAGAATAGAATATAATGCAAGTAGGGTGGAAACCAGAGGTTCTGGTCTTTGGTACCGGAGGCTCTGGGTGAATGGACACAGTCATATAAATGATTTGTGAGCGAGGACCAGAGGGGCTCTGCTTTCAAAGGGGAAGGAAAAATAAGATTCAAAAGCGATGGATGGGGTCCAGAGAATCTTGTCTTTAGAACCAGAGGCTCTGGTTGAAAAACAATATGAAAGGGAGTTAGAAARGAAATGGTYAAGACTTGCTTGCAAAGAATCTTAAGCCAGAGGCTCTGGT
>NW_020201574.1:11579-12604 GCF_001531365.2 Cynara cardunculus var. scolymus
GCTCTGGTTGGTTAAGGAGAAAGAAATGATGAGAGAATGCAAGAATCCAAGGATTGAGACATTGATATCTCAATATGTTGGAATCTAGAGGCGCTAGTTTATATAACCAGAGGCTCTGGGTGGGAGATTAGTACTTGATAAGAAATACCAAGTATTTGCTTTGAACCAGTGGGGCTCTGGTTACCAATAGAACCAGAGGGGCTCTGGTTGCAAAGATGAAATTTCGCCAATAAATCTAAGTCATTCTATATGGCCAGAGGCTCTGGTCTTTAGAACCAGAGGGGCTCTGGTTTAGTATACTAAAAAAAAATTATGGCTTTGTTATTTTATCACTTATTGGCATAACCATGAGATATTGAAGATCGCTGGTTAAAATATAATTATTGCCTCTAAGTGGTGAGATTCAGCATACCCATCTTGCTAATTGAGACATTTCCTTTGATGAGAGTGTCGTATCCCTTGATTGTACCCTTGTTGTTGTCTCCAAAAGTCATAGAGCCTCCAGATTTTTCGTTGTAGGAGGATAGTTGACTTTTATYACCAGTCATGTGCCTGGAGCAACCTGAATCCATGTACCATGGTTGCACATGCTGGTCCTGCAAGACAAATTAAGGGGATTTTGGTACCCATTTCAWAATGGGTCCTCGYTTGTTAGTAGGGAGTGTGGTACTCTTTTTGTTATCCTTAGCCTTTGCAGGCTTGGGTTTCTTTGCCTTTTCATTGGGTCCTCTATATCGATAAACATGTTGTGTGAAGGGACAATGATGTGTCAATATATGATTCCTCAGGTTTTGTAAAAGTATTAGACATTGACAAAAGTGATGCTTTGGTTGTGTTTGTCTAAACTTCTTTTTATTCGATGAAAATGAAGAAGTAAATTTAGGTAGAAATCCTCTCCTAGCATCGGTTGTTTTTATAAACTTCCTATCTAGTTCAGATTTTATATTTAAAGAAGGCTTGGACTTTACTTCTTTTCTTCTGAGGAAGGTGGACTTTTCTTCAGCTGGATGGAAAGAAAAGTTGTG
>NW_020201574.1:14644-23804 GCF_001531365.2 Cynara cardunculus var. scolymus
GGCTTTGAAATTGGTGTAATYGTTGAGACATTGTGCTATACGATTTTTCTTCGTCTTTGCTCCTCCTTCTAGTTGACTTGCCAATTCGTCCCAGATTCTTTCGCAGTGGAGCATGTATCAAGGGATTGAAAGATTTCATTGGGCAAGGCCATGATTATCAGTCTTTTGGCGTTTCTGTCGGTTTCGACTTTTTCTTTATCATCGTCGTCCCAATTTCTTTCCTCTTTAGGCATGTAATATGCTGGAATTTCAGCCGTGATATTTGTTCCTGGAACTCTTGGAACAATAGTTTGAGGAATGTAGGGACCCTCCTGTATGGATCGCAGGAGATTCCTATCTATTCCTTCCAGAAAATTTACCATTCTTATCTTCCATTGAGGATACTCCTCTCGTTGAAGAGTTGGAGGCTTTGTGAGAGAACCAACATTATAAGCAGAATTCCAGTTGGCCATTGAAAAAATTTGGAGAAGGATAAAGAATTTTTAATAAGAAAGAAGATTAAAATATTGAGAGATTTTAAATGATCGTTTGATTGGATAATCAATCAATAGGCTCTGATACCAATTCTTGATCACAGATCTCTCAATAACACTAATAATCTAGTTATGAATAACCAAATTGTAGTGATTTTACAAAGAAAGTTATGAAGACTCAAGATTAAAATAAGAACATTCAAGAACAAACTTGAGCTTCAAAGGCTTTACTAAATAATGAAACTTAAAACACAGAGTAAAAACCTTTCTCACGTACGCACTTATGCTCACTTTTTACAATAGACCTAGTCGTCTATTTATACTAGATGGCTAATGCTAAGATAACTATCTATTGCTACTTTCTAGCAAAGAGTCTAGCCAACAGATAAGGTTTATCTTTTACTTGGATAATCATTATTATCAAGATAAACTATAATTCCAACTGTTGATTCGTCATCTCCAGCTGTCATTATCTATGTGATGACTTCATCCTTATCTTCAAATCTTCATTGCACGCTTGGTTGAATACTTAGAAAATCTTCTAAGTGTTAGTCTGTCCATCTTATCAATGAGAATACTTTCCATCGCATCATCCATCGGTCCGCTGGTTGAACTTCGTCCATCGGTCCAATGGTTGGTCTTCCCATCGATGCTCTGGATAGTCTGTCCATCGATCCAGATTTAGTCGATTCTGCCTTGATATCTCCATTGGTCTTCTGGTTCTTCATCACTTATTGTTTTTCATTACTTTTTACATTTTGCATTATGGGTTCTAACATGTTACATGCAATATGTGGGTTGGGGCGTTACAATACCCCAACCTTAAATCAAATTTGGAGAAATAACTCGCTCCCACCAGTTGATCAAACAAGTCATCAATCCTTGGCAAAGGATACTTATTCTTGATTGTCAACTTGTTCAATTCACGGTAATCTATACACATTCGCATAGATCCATCTTTCTACTTAACAAATAGGACCGGAACACCCCAAGGTGAAGTGTTGGGCCAAATGACTCCTTTATCAGTTACATCTTTCAACTGAGCAACTAATTCCTTCAGTTCTGACGGAGCTAATCGGTATGGTGCCTTGGCTATTGGTGCTTCCCCTGGTATAAGATCAATCCTGAATTCGATAACTCTGTCAGGCGGTAATCCAGACAAATCTTCTGGAAAGACTTTTGGATATTCATTAACAATCGGAATTAATTCTTGTTGTCCTTTTTCTTTCTTTAGATCAATCACATATGCTAAACACTCCTGACACTTCTTTCGGATACATTTCTGAGCTTTCAACACAGTCAAGAGATTGGTATGGTGATTCTGACGATCACCATAGATGACAATTGTTCCTCTCTCAAGTAGAATGATTCGGATCATTTTCTTATTGCAAATAATATTGGAACGATGCTCTACCAACCAATCCATACCCACTACTACATCGACTTCTTTCATTGGCATTGGAAACAACCGAATTGGTAGCTAACATCCCTCAATAACAATAATACAGTTATTGAATACACTAGTAACAGATTCCTGACTATTAGCAGTATCAACTACTAATTCGTCATCAAGTAGCATAGAATTCACACATGCAATTTGAGCAAACGATGGTGAAACAAAAGAAAAGTTTGCACCAGTCAAATAACACCTTAGCACGTATTGAATTCAGAAGGAAAGTACCTGTTACTACGTCTTGCGATGTTTCTGCCTCATTCTTTATCATCTGGAAGGACCGTCCCCGTGCCCTTCCTTGCCCTCCTCTTGTTATAGTAGGTTTTCCGTAAGTACCCGACACATTACTCCCCATTGTCAACTGTGGAGTTCTTAACAACGGACAGTTTGGTCGTATGTGATCCTAGGAATTACAATTGAAACACCTTCGGTTGGCTGGGCAACTTCTTGACAAATGGTCTGCCTCGCCACACTTCTAACATTTCCTTGGGTCCATCTTACATTCACCTTGATGAACTTGTCGGCATTGTGTACAAACTTTCTCACCGACCTTTTGTTCAGTTCTATTATCATATTTTACTACTTTTGGCCCTCGAAAGTTTGATGAAGGCCCTTCCCATCTTCTTTGCTCCATAACCTTACCCTCTGCTTGCCGATTCATATTTCGTTCGGTTACTTCTGCCGCCTCCACAGTTAGTGAGAAGGTATTGGGATTCATGGCAATTACAATTCACAGATTGAAGGTTTTAATCCCCAAATATACCTTTCCACCTTCCTAGATTCTGATAAAATGTAATGTTCTGCAAACTAAGAGTATTCAATAAATTTCTCAGTATACTCTCGAACTGTTCCATTTCCCAGTTCCAATTTTAGAAAATCTTCTTCCTATTGTCGTACAGCCCTCTTAGGGCAGAACTGATCCTTGAATCGATTCACAAATTTTGTCCAGGATAATGTCTATAAGACATCTGTTCTATCCAACGATTCAACTTCCCATCAAAATAGAGCATTTGACTTTAGCACTGAGACAACAAATCTAACTTTATTAGTTTCTGGACATCTGATGGTGTTGAATACAAATTCAATTTCCTTGATCCAGCACATGGCTTTTACTGGATCCCTCTCTCCAGAGAAAGTTGGTGGTTTACATGCTAAGAACATTTTGATGTCTCCTTCCTTGTTATGAGTAACTGGAATAGAGGGATGTACTTCCACTCTTTTTGTTTCCACTCTAGCCGGTATTCCCATAATAGACGTTAAAGTTTCCCGTAACTTCCCCATTTCCTCCGCCAGCATATCTCTACTAACATACTGTGGGTGTGGCACTGATCTTTCCTGAACATTCACAAAATGGGATTCTTCATGTTCAGAGTGTACTTCAGTCCGACCCCTTCCCTGTGACTGACTTCTCCCTCTGCCTCTTCCTCTGGTTCTCCCCCGACCTCTATTTCCAGAAGTACTTGTTGGAAGATTAGCAGGTGATTCTTCTCTTTCTTCAGACTCTGGACGGGCCGTTCTTTCAGATCTCCGAGTTTGACTAGACATCTGCAGATTTTAGTGTAAATATTCACGTATTCACATTCCCAAATATAATGAAGTATTCAAGTTCAGATATGTACCTGTAAACTCATAATTACACTGGCCAGATGTAACTAAAATTTACCTTACACACTGTTCTTTCAACTCATCATATTTATTTCCAATGGTGCTAACTATGTCTGGGACCCTTAACATGCAATGAAATAGTTTAAGTCTAGGTATCATGCTGTTAAATACCTATATCCCTTAAACTCAGGCTCTTATACCACTTTATGTAACACCCCATACCACACATTGCATGTAAACACATACTTCGTACATAAGAATCTACCAGTACACAATACACGGTCCAAAAATTCAAAATACAATTCTTGTACCATTCCATATTCCTTTAACAAAACTATACAGAACATAGCCAAATCTTTATACAAATAAGAATATAGGGAATTATCACATTTTCCCATTTCCCTTACCGTCTGCACCTCCTGCAATACATATTTAAAATCACAAAACAAGGGTTAGACCGAAAGGTCTAGTGAGTTTCCCCTTTTTATGTTATTGCACGGTGAAAATCGCCCAAACTTTATGTAAAACAACTTTTCATATATATAACAAGTATAGGAACAAGTAAGAGCATAATTACCAGTTCCTTTCCACTTTTCAAGCCAAATTCTCATCTTTCAATTGACATATCTAAAGCCCAAACAAATTTATCATAATGCCACTTTTAAACCTTTTCAATTACACAAGATTTATTTAAAGCTTCAGGCCAAACCTGTTATTTCCTCCTCAATAACATCCAAACTATGATTTCCAATAAGAACTCTGATTCTAAATCCTTAAATCACAAAAAAATAAACATTCCAAATCACAGTAATCTTAAAGGATATAATAGTACGAGTTATACTATGCATCACACATACAAATGCCACCCTTATATCCAAAGGTACACCTCTCCTTGGTATGCCACCCTTATCCCATGGTACACCTCTCCTTGATATGCCACCCTTATTTCCTCATAAAAAAATTTACAAAACAATTCCAGTTAGAACAGACCATAGTCATAAATGTTCCAATGGAATATCATTAGTTCATAATCATTTTATCAAAAATTCCCATTTCTTTGTAAAGAATATTAAAATAATAATCATACAAATAATTCCAAGGTCAATGCATAAATCCGATCAACACAGACTAGGCCGGACTTCATCTCCGGTCTAGCCTTGGTCGTTTTACCTAATTTGGACAATACTACAACTTGTCCGATTATAAAATCCGGGCAACACTATTCATCTTGTTCGGTTTACTAATCCGGACACCAAATCTCCCAATGCCTTATCCGATTTACCACTAAACCAGTCAACATATCATGTGATTTATAATATATCGGCTAACCCTTGATCGAGTTATAAATAAACCGGTCACCCTTTGAATGTATTCCTAATTCTCCGTTTAAAACAATTAACAGAAATTCAAAGTTCATAAATCACTCAACACATAAACCAGCTAACACATTAGTCAAATTACCCTTAAACCGGATGAAACTATGTCCAGTTTATATTTAAATCGATTAACCCTTGTCTGGTTTATTCTAGTCCGGTCAACACTCATCCGATTTGTTCTTTAAACCGGGTGAAAGATTATTTCAACATCTATACATTTTAAGAAATTATAAAACATATAAACCACTCACCTTGAATACCCTTTTTGAAAACCTACTTCTTGAAATTCTGATATAAGAACTTCGATCAATCTCTCCTTTAAATCGCTCACTAAAATGGCCAAAAGAGTGAAAATGGAAGTTAACCCTCCTTTTATACCCTTCCCTATTAGGAAAGGTCGGCTACTACAGCCTTCACCACATACATGCTCTTACATAAAATCATCCATGCATGCATGTAAGCTCATGTATACACACATGCGTATTCACACATACAGATACATAGCTATGCATGTATTTTAGCATGTATATAATTATACTCACAAATTTAATGCATACATAATTTATCCATGTAATTTCACATACTAGCATGATCAAATATAACAATTTATCATGCCATCACATAATGATTTTAACAAATAATCACATAATAATTAGCTCAGGTGATAACCAGGATCCGGTTATCACACTTATTTTGAAGATACATGTTGTCATTCATGATAGTACATGATTTTATTTTGGAATTTTTCATATGTAGATTTTGTACATATAAGAATCCATGTACTAGTGGGACCATTGTCGTGTAAACTGTATTTCGTTGTAATGAAATATGTGTTATATGCAAATGTGGTGTTTAGGGGTGTCACAGAGTGGTATCAGAGCCTTAGTTTAAGGGATTGAGGTATTCAAAGCATGATACTTAGACTTAAGCTGTCATTTGCATATTAAGGGTCCTGGACATAAATATTATCACTGGAAATAAAATATAATGGGTTAAAGAGGGCAACATGTAAGGTGAATTCAAATTACAAGTGGCCAATGTAAATATGAATTTACAGGTTCATACCTATACTCGGTACCTTATTATATTTAGGAATGTGAATATGTGGTATTTAATACAAAAATATCTGCAGATGGCTAGTCGATCACAAAGATCAGAGAGAATTGCCCGCCCCGAGTCCGAAGAAAGGGAGGAGTGATAGGATCGATTAACTCAGTTTTGGATATTAATCACTTACTCTGGATGATCTATTTGACAGTATTAGTGCAGTGGAAGCAATAAGAACAAGCAGAGTAATAATCAATGCAGAACACAGTTGATGAATGAAGAACACGAGAGACAAGCTTCAAATGATTTTCAATTGATTGAAAATGTTTACAATACGATATGGAAGCACACTGAATTACAAAGGCCTAAGCTGCTATTTATACTCGTTCCTAATGGCTTTTCTGATAAGACCTAGACGTACAAATTAATCTAAGCCGTTCAAATAAAGAAGATTACAAACAGTCACGTGATAAGCACGAGCAGCTAACTAACCTAAGTAAAAACAGTAAAGAAGTTCTTCACAGAAGATAAAACTGCAGACCCTCTGTGAGCCATCCTAGAGGCTCTGCTGGATGTGACTTGAGAGCACTTGATTCCAGAGGATCATCTTCCAGAACCTCTGTGATAGACGACAGAGGTTCTATCATCTTTGACTTGTAAGCTTTGATTATAGAGGACCAGTTTCCAGAACCTCTGTGGTAGACAACAGAGGTTCTGTCACACTTCACTTGTACGATAGAATACCTTCTATTGCTGGTCCTCTATGGTGGAACCTCTTATGTCAAGACTTGCAAAATTTACTTTTTCCATACTTTTACATTAAGTCAAATGAGAGCTAACAATCTCCCCCTAAGTATGAAAAAGTAAAATTGGAAATTTAAAAGCAAGAAATGACTTAATTGGAAGAAATTACAAGAGGAGATAAAAGTTCATCCTCTGAAAAGAATTACATAATGAAATTACAAAATTGAATTACAAAATTGTGAAACATAGGCCTAAAACTGGTACATAAGGTTTATCAAACGACAGATTCTGGAAAATCGTCTACTGCGTATAGCATATCAGACTTGATTGTTCTGTATACATTGAAGATCCATTCTCTGAAGTTGATTTGCATTTTGATCGCTTCCAATATGCGAGACACTACGCTCATCCTTAGATGTCCTTTGTCCACTTCTGCCGCTGCCCTTCTGAAAATCCATTCTAGCGTCTCTGTTGAGTACTTGTGTGATTCTGTTGGATCATAGAACCTTAGGATTTCATCCTTATCCAAATACACAAACCCAAAAGTAGGGTTGTGAATAATGGAGTTTGGATGATACCTAAGTATCTAACCAGGCCTGCTGTAAGGAGGGGAGATCTTCAGATCTTTTTGGACTAACCTGACCGCTAGCTCGAAGTCCTTCTGGCTGTAATATCTTACTTGCGCGTGCATGACCTCAAGCAGCCTTCTGAGCGATATTGAGTAGCTTGATCTCCTCTCCGTGTAAATGTTGAGAATTTTGTGCATGTAGATGACATCAAACACACAGAGGTTGTGGAGGTCARYGTCTGTGAATGTATACAGGTTGCCATCTTCTCTTCTTACTAGGTATTGAGCATAGAGCACCTTCTTCTTTTGCATCATCCTTGGAGAGATTGTCTCTAGGGAGGTGATCATGTGCTCTGAGAAGACTTGCTCACGAGGCCTTGTGAGCTTAGTGAACTGGAACTTGGCTGCGGCAGAAGGGATTCCTGTGAGCTCTGGATCATAGGGAGGCTCTGTGTCTACTGCAGAGTACTTCCACACTTCAATTTCTTCCAAAGTAGTAACGGGATCTGTTCTGACTTTTGGCATTGGAATCTTGCTCATAGATTCGAATATTTCAGACACCCTTCCTACCGTGGCGGACTCTGGCACCTTGGCTTCTTCTTCCTCCAGAATTGGCCTCTGGGTTGACCCCTCTGCAAGGATGGGTTTGACGGTTCCTTGCAGAGCGTCAAACGTACCCGTGGATGTTTCTTGGACTGGTGGGAGTTGTGATGAAGGGCCTTCTCCTTCTTTATGAGGGATGGGGCCTCTGCCCTTCTTGGCTTGAGCTGCTGCCAGGGATGCCTTTAAAGCTTCGAGGAACGCTGGGTCGTCTCTGTAATCTTCTTCGTTTATTGGCTGTGGAGTCTCTGTACTAGACGACGACCCATTCTGTGGTGACTCTACAGCTATCCCTTTACCTTTGCCTTTGGGCTCTGGTGCATTTTCCTTGCCTTTTGAGAACAAGGCAGCTGTAGAGTCCATGATCTTGACGCCTCTGGCAGGAGTCTTCTTTGGCTCTGGTTTCTTCTCAGCCTTCTTCTCCCCCTCATGACGATCACGATCATCACCTTCTTGATCGTCATGGTTCATTTTGTCTTCTGCCTTGCATGTATCCAGGGGAGCCTTCTCCAACCTCTGCAAAATATTGGTGGCCGCCTTCTTCATCTTCTTGATTGCCTCATTTGCAAGCTCAGAGGCGTGATTGATGTCTATCTCTGTTGACCACTTCAGTTTGGAGACGCTTCTGTAGATTTTGCTTCTGAGGAGGTCACCCTCTTTCATGAGTTGTGATGTGCAGTCTCTGATCGCTGTATTGGAGGCACGGACATCTTTGAGAAGACGGTCTGTATGCTTGCACACTAGATTACCCAGAGCTTCAACCATGGCATCAATTTCTCTGCGGGTAGCAAGGTGATTGATGTTGGCCCTTGAGGACTTGGTATCAATACCGTATGTTACCGTAGAGGAAAACATCTGATTGATTTCGTCTTTGAGAGAGGAGTAATCCGTGTAGCCCACAGAGACGAAGTCGGCAGAGAATTGGGCAGCAATCTCTGAAAGTTCTGTCTTCAAGGTCTGGATGGAGGAGAGGTTGAGGCTTAGAGCTTTGAACGCCTCTGTGAGATCCTCCTTCTGTAGGACAGAGCTCTGAAGAGTTGAAAGAGTAGACTTGAGTTCTACTGTGGTTGAGCTCAACTCCTTAAGAGCCTCTGTTATCGGTGAAAGGTCTTCTGCCATCGATCGGGAGATAAACAAGCTTTTCAACTCGTCTATCTTATTGAATATTTATGTTGCAAAGGTTTTAAGCTCCTCCTTTGTCACATACATATCCTGGGAACCTAAACCACCAACACATGGTGATTTAGTAGCCTCGGAGCATGAGGCGCCCTCAGCGACTGGTATTGCGTAGTCT
>NW_020201574.1:24604-25617 GCF_001531365.2 Cynara cardunculus var. scolymus
TCTTAGCCTTCTTGGTTGGAGGACTAGGGATTCTAGGGGCAGCCTCACTCGTCTTACCAGCCTCTGCAGGCTCCTCCGATCGTCACTCAACCCTCATTTTTTCGATACGTTCTCCTAGGGGGACTCCTATTCGTGGTGGGGTCTCAGGGACCGGTTCTGGTCGCCTGAATCCACGTCTATAGGCTTTTCTGTCTTCATGGCTAAAAAACCTGAGCATGGCTCTTGATAACGGTCTAGGGCTTCTGTACCCTTGCTCATGCTCAGTGGGGTGAAACTCCTTGAATGGCTAGAGCCTTGCATTTGGCTCCACAGAAGGGAGCTTCGCTACTGATAAGTCACTGAAAACCAGACCAAGGAATCGTTGAAGGATGAGGTTGGGTTGGTTCATGTCCTCCTTGGCCTTTTTCTGTGCTTTGACCTTCGATTTCTCGCCTCTTTGACTCGYGYATTTCTTCTTGATTAACCCRACCATATCCTCGAATATTAATTGAGCATAGTCCAGTGGGAGGTTAAAGTAGATCCCGTAGACTATGGAGATCATTGCGTGCGAGGTTTGGTCATGACTGCCCACCTTCCCTGTCAAGCAGTAGTTGACGATTGAAAATAGGATGTTCTAGATAGGGGGCAGTCCTTTGCGCCTAAATTGAGTTCGCTTGGTGATTGGGGTCGCATAAGAATGAAACTCTAGGAATTTAGTTATTTCCTCGTCAGTGGGGGTCGCAGCATAGGCATTTAAATTTAGATCCTCCAGTGTTGTCAAATGCAGGGAAGTTCTCAAATTGTTCACATTGAGTTCCAATGGAACCAGGGATTTATTTACGGGATGTGAGGCATATCCAATGATGGTCAGGCCAGTGTTATCAWGGGTAGTTATATAGGAACTCAAAAGAAATTGAGTTATGTAAGATTCGGGGGTAGGCTTAATGGCAGATAGGGCAAAGAAAAGGGGATGGTTTCTTAGAATTTCAATTAAAGGAAAGGTAAAATCTGGAAAACCTGTTGCAGATGGGACG
>NW_020201574.1:27767-29348 GCF_001531365.2 Cynara cardunculus var. scolymus
CAAGATATCATCATTCATTTTTCTATAAAATAAAGTAATATATGTCGTACCTCTATGAAACCCATTGGAAGTAAGAAAGTTTGATAGGCGATCATACCATGCTCTGGGAGCCTGCTTGAGACCGTACAGAGCCTTGTCTAAGAAGTAGACATGGTATGGATGCTTATCACTCTCGAACCCTGGGGGTTGCTTGACATATGCTTCTTCTTTGAGCTTACCATTTAGAAAGGCTGATTTGACATCCGTTTGGAATACCTTGAACCCTCTGTGAGCTGCAACAGCTAGAAAGATACGAATAGCTTCTAGTCTTGCCATAGGAGCAAATGTTTCTTCATAGTCAATACCTTCTTCCTGGCAATACCCTTTAGCGACTACCCTTGCTTTGTTCCTTATCACTACCCCTTGTTATGGAAAACCCATTTGGTGCCAATTGCAAGTTTCCCAGCTGGCAGAGGTACGAGTGTCCAAACCTGATTTCTGTCAAATTGAACTAGCTCGTATTGCATAGCATAAACCCAGAAAGTATCTGCCAGAGCCTCTGCAACTGTTTTGGGTTCAATTTCGCTTACATAACAAGTAAATAAGCAGAAATTCATCGTTGCTCGCGTTCTAACACCAGCAGAAGGTTCTCCTATGATTTGAGATTGGGGATGGCTTTGGGTCCACTTAGTAACGTGATGTGGTGGAACAGAAGGCACAATTTCTTGTGCATTTTGAAGATGAGGTGGAGATGCAGAATCTACATTAGGTTCTTGAGCTTCATTTGAGGATGAGACTGGAGGACTTTCATTTATTGGTGCAGCTTCTTGTGGAGAAGCTTCTAGGGAAGGGGTCACAGAGGATGAAGGGAGGGGAGCTTCTTCTGTGATGGATGCCGTGGAAGGACTTGCTCTGGATGATTGATCTGGATTTACAACTTCTGCAGAGGATCTTTCTGGATCTGTATCATCTTCGTACCACTCCGCAAAAAGTTGCTCGAGTTCTGGGGTGATTGTAGCATTKGGAGATTTGTCGGCTTGAATTTTCAACTCTTCTGTGAACTTGTCCTTTGTCACTTGAAAAGAATCATCAAATCTGACGTTTGTGCTAACAACCACTATTTGAGTCCTGGGGATGTAGGCTCTGTATGCGGCAGTGTCCCACACATAGCCGATGAAAATTGCATCATCCCCCTTGGGCTTAAACTTTCCCATAGACTCTCTGTTATGTAGAAGTTGATAGGGAGTCTTCTCGAAACGCTTTACCACCAAGGACCGGTTTTGAGTGTAGCAGGCGGTAGAGACAGCTTCTGCCCAAAAGGATAAAGGTAGCCCAGAGGCATTCAGCATCGTTCTGGCAGCTTCAACAAGCGTCHTGTTCTTCCTCTCTACTACTCCATTCAATTGCGGAGTCCTTGGGACTGAGAAGTTGTGAGTTATTCCAACAGAGGCTAGGTACTCTTCATTACAGAATTCTAGAATTTTGTGCCATTGTCGCTCCTTAGTACCCTAACCTGAATAGCATGAAGAACTTGCAATCTCTTTAAGAGATTGATTAGTACGTAGAGAACTTGAGATTTCTTACGTAAAAACTCTACCCATG
>NW_020201574.1:30493-47539 GCF_001531365.2 Cynara cardunculus var. scolymus
AAGAAGAGACTCATTTGCAGAAGGCTCTGTGATAAAAGTTGGAAAGAATTCCAGAGCCTCTGCGGACAATTTTCTTTCAAGAGGCTGACCAAAAGGAGTGTYTTCTTGAGAATCTGGTTGACCAAACTTGAAAATTCCTATATGACTCTGTCTCATAAACTTCCTTCGAATGGAATCCTTCTTTGCAGAAGGTGAGAATGAATCAATATAGTCGTCATAGGCAATATTTTCCATAGATAAACACGGTTTTGTGTCTGGATCAACCAACAGCCTTCTCCTCTTGAAAATGGGCTTAGTTTTATAAATTTTTCTTTTCAAATTGTTTGAGGATCTAACGGTATTCTCTAGAGTTTTGTTTGATTTGAAACCGGGTTTATTGTCAAATTCCGAGAAACCTAGACCTATTATGCCCAAATTGACCTTAATCTTTTTGTAAATGTTTTGAGCCTCTTGAAATTTCATAATTTTTAGCTCTCTGTGAAGCACATCCTGGTGTAAAAATTCTCTTTCTTTTTGAAAGAATTCCTTAACAAAAGTAATATTGCATTTCTCATGCTCCATCTGCCTTAACTCTTCCACCTTAGTTTTTAAGTCTTTTTCAACCTTGGCAAGCTTTTGTTTTGAAGAATTTTTTAAGTTTATAAACTTGGATTGCGCATCGTCGAACATTTTAAAAAATCGATTTCTTTCCTCTGTGAGCAGAATTACTTCTTTTTCACAGAGAGAAAGTTTTTCTTTAAGATTGAAATGCTCCAAATGACATGAGTCGAGGTTATCGATAATCTCTGTGAAGAGATCAATAGATTCAGAAGAGGAGGAAGTAGAAACCTTTTGGTCGTTCCTGTCAGAGGAGTCTGACTTGATGTCTGCCATCCCACAGAAGAGCTCGTCCTCTGTGTCCGAGTCTTCCCATGCGAGAAGACCCTTATGTTCGTCTTCGTCAAAGAACTCGTCAGTTACTAGCTCACTCGATTGAGCTAGCAGAGACTTCTGCTGATAGTATTCAGCCTTCTTTTTATAGAAGGCWGCATCTTTAGGACCCCTCTGTGGTGCCCTTGGCCCTTTAGACCAGCAGTCTGCAGCAAAGTGGCCTGGTTTGCCACATTTGAAGCAGCCATCTTTAGGCTCTTCCTTCCTTTGCTTTTCAACCCTCTGCAAGGGCTTCTATTCCTTTTCTCTTTTCTCATATCTCTCTCCCTCTGTAAAGTTTCTTCGATTGAATCTTTTAAACTCTTTCCTCTCTCCACCCTTCCTGAACTCTCTAGTGATCAAGGCAAGAGTTTTCATCATCTCTTTCATGGAGACTTCTTCCTCAGAGCTGTCATCACTCTCTGCAATCAAAACTTTCTTCTTCTTCTTCTTCTCCTTCTCTTCCTTTTGTGCCTCCTTTCCTTTCCCAGAGCATCCGTCCTCTGCAACTAGAGCCAGAGGGCCACCGTAGTTCTTCTTCATCTGCAGAACTTGTGGCTCTTGGCTCTTRAGAGAGCCAAACAGGTCTGCTAGAGTCCACAATTCCATATCTAGGGTGGCTTTCATGGACATTGTGAGATGCATCCATTCAACTCTAAGGCTTTTCAAAAATAAAGAGTTATTCTCTTCTGCCGTTCTCGTGACACCATACCTTTTGCAGTTGTTGATTAACGTGTTCAGTCTCGAGTATGTGTCCGACAATGACTCGCCGTCTTTTGCCTTGAAGTTATGATACTCATCGATGCAGATTGATTGCTTGTTTTTAAGCGTTTTCCTTCCTCCTTCGATTTGCTTCTCCTGTTCTGCCCATATGTCCATGGACAGTTGACAATGATCAATGCACTTGAAGATTTCATTAGGAATAGCCATAATCAACAATCGTTTACATTTGCTTCCTAACTCGACCATGATCTTGTCCTCATCGCTCCAGTTCACCTCAAAACGTGGTTCATAGTGCTCGGGAATTTCTGGTGTTGTTCCAGTTCCTGGTACTCTAGGAATTAAATTCATGGGAACATAGGGAGGATTGTACAAAAATTCACAAATTCGTGGATGAATGCCTTCCAGAATATTTACCATTCTAACTTTCTACTGTGGGTACTCCTCACGTATGAGCATGGGAGGTTTCGATTGTGAACCAGTGCTCATAAAGGAAGTATTGGCTGGATTCGCCATTGGTAGAAGAAAAAAAATAGGAATAAGAAGAGAACAGATGAAATAGTGAAAAACAGGGTAACCTGAAGAAGACGACTGTTGTTCTTGAGCAAATGAATATTAATAACAAGAACAGAATAAATCAAATTAGAATTTGATTCCTGCTCTGATACCAATTGATAGGATCGATTAACTCCGTTTTGGATATTAATCACTTACTCTGGATGATCTATTTGACAGTATTAGTGCAGCGGAAGCAATAAGAACAAGTAGAGTAATAATCAATGAAGAACACAGTTGATGAATGAAGAACACGAGAGAGAAGCTTCAAATGATTTTCAATTGATTGA
Organism: Cynara cardunculus var. scolymus; assembly: GCF_001531365.2. Taxonomy (NCBI): domain Eukaryota; kingdom Viridiplantae; phylum Streptophyta; class Magnoliopsida; order Asterales; family Asteraceae; genus Cynara; species Cynara cardunculus. Next base: position 32,968 of record NW_020201574.1, read on the forward strand.
AAATTTTTACAATACGATATGGAAGCACACTGAATTACAAAGGCCTAAACTGCTATTTATACTCGTTCCTAACAGCTTTTCTGACAAGACCTAGACGTACAAATTATTCTAAGCCGTTCAAATAAAGCAGATTACAAACAATCACGTGATAAGCACGAGCAGCTAACTAACCTAAGTAAAACAGTAAAGAAGTTCTTCACAGAAGATAAAACTGCAGACCCTCTGTGAGCCATCCCAGAGGCTCTGCTGGATGTGACTTGAGAGCACTTGATTCCAGAGGATCATCTTCCAGAACCTCTGTGATAGAGGACAGAGGTTCTGTCATCTTTGACTAGTAAGCTTTGATTACAGAGGACCAGTTTCCAGAACCTCTGTGGTAGAGAACAGAGGTTCTGTCACACTTCACTTGTACGATAGAACACCTTCTGTTGTTGGTCCTCTGTGGTCTTCTGTGGTGGAACCTCTTCTGTCAACACTTGCATAATTTACTTTTACATTAAGTCAAATGAGAGCTAACAAGGAGTCTCCACTCAATCGTCCAACTAATATTTCTGGGATTCGAGGTCGGGGAAGAATCAGGGGCAGAGGCTGAGAGAGGAGTCAGGCTCCGGAAAGAAGTCAGGTTGTCATTCGCCCTGATCAAGGGTAATCTGTATCTGGGAATGTAAATCAGGAGCAGGGGCATCAACTTGAATTTATAACTAGAGATGATTTGGCAGAGGAGATGGGTAAACTGAGAGAGACCCTGGTATCCATATTGGGATTGTTGGCCAGAGTAGAAACGGAGCGAGTTGGAATCAATCCCCCAGCTCTGTCAGCAGGCATCAATAACAGGGGATGAGATATAAAAATGTTCCTGACTTGCAAACCTTCGACGTTTTTTGGAGAAAGAGATCCAGTAAAAGCATTGTGCTGGATTAAAGAAATTGAATCAGTATCTAACACCAGTAGGTGTTATGAAGAGGATAAGGTTAGATTTGCAGTATCTATGTGTTGGGTTCAAAGCTGTGCATTAATGTTGTATTCTAGCAAGTTTCTCCTATTTTGTAATAGCTTAGCCTTTAATGCTTTCTAGTATAAATAAGTAGTGCCTTGTAATTAGTGTAGCTTAATCATCATTGTTGAGAGTAGATTTGTAATTAGAGAGAATCATTGTGTAATCATTGAAGATTTGATACAAAATCATTGGGGTTGAAATTCTCTCTACTTTGTTCATCATTTTCTTACAAGATTTATCTAATTTGATGATAATTTGGACAAACAATTGGTATCAAAGCATATCTGCAGCAACTTGATTGAAGGATTTGCACGAATTTTGAGGATTTTCTGAATAATTTTTGGTTTTTTTTAACAAAAGTTATCGACCGTTCTTAAGACTGTTCTTGATATTCATACTGTTCTTGAGCATTCATCGACTTTTTTCATCATATTCATGTCAAATCTCATTCATTTTTGCGATTTAAGTGTTAAACTTTGGATCACTGTATGCGAATTGATGAATTGAATCCTTGTTTTTCATACTTTTTGTGATTAAATCAATAATTTTGAAGATTTGAAGGGTTTTTGATAGATTTTGAAAACTTCCAGTACTTGAAAAACTCATAAATTTTAGAGTTTTTGATCCATTTTCGTTGAATTTTCAAGAAAGTTTGTGTTTTTGGTTGATGGTATCCGAGTGAAATAGTGTCCATATTTGCACATATCCGTATAGAGTATTTGTCACACCCCGTTACAGCGGAAACACAAGATGTAACAGGTAAGCGAGTCACAACAGCAGATATTAAATAACACCAATCAAGTTTTACAAAAATTCCAATTCAACATCCATAACCAAGTTCGAATAGAGTAATTCTTTACAGAAGTTTCAAAATGAACTTAATCGGTGTCGCTACATATATGCTCCAAAAACTTCATTTCTTAATTAAATCCTGAAAAGCATGAAACATAAAACAACGTCAACTACAAAGAGTTGGTGAGTTCACAGGTTTTCATATGCACAAAACATTACAATGCATAAATCATTTCTTTCAAACCTATACATAACTTTTGCACATAATAAATGTAAATCTACCACGATGTTTAAAACATGAGACGCTACTGAGCCTTTCCAGACCAATGTGCCCCATTATTTTACGAACGACCATAAGTAGCCCGTACTCTCACTTAGGTCCCACAGTTCGTAGTAGTACTAATTCAGCGGTGGTCCAAATTCCACATGATAAGGCTAATAAAAACATAGGTAATGTGCACCCCTTTCTGGGTGGGACTGTCAACACAATAGCGGCTATCCACAATTACCACGGCCCGAGGACATGCCCGAGTTAACAAGTAGCGTTTACGGACGGGGACTTTATTTGGAAACATACTCTCAAGTACATCAAGTTAGCATTTATATCATAGTGCAAAACCGTCAATATTTCATTACAATAACAAATCTTGACTAAATAGTTCAATAGTCCAACAGTTTTATAAATAACTAGTATAGTTTGCATAACTTCATGCTTTCCTCCCAGTTTAAATAAACAAAAAGCATTAATAGTGGGGCCTTGAATACTCACAAGTTTGCTGATGAATATCCAAGAACTTTATGACGTTTGAAGCGCTAAACGTCCGCCTTAACCTTCCTAAACTGTCCAACATCCAGAAATTAGATCACCTATGGGTTCTCGATATAGATAAAGTTAAGTATGTCTTATGTAATGCCATTGAGTTTTCAAGATTTAAAGTTGATACTTATGCCATTTTCTCTTTGAAATAGACCAGAAATATATATTTAAAAAATAAAGTCCTTTGCACATAAAGCTGCCATTTGGACAGAATGTAAATTCTGTTTCTGGAATTTTTGGTCTCACAAATCACTGTCAAAAGGAACCTTCCAAAAGTCATTTTGTGTCCAAATTTTTATATCGTCAATAATAATGAGTTAAACAAATTTTTCTCAAATAACAATAATTTTGGATGGTTTAAGGCACTCATTAATACCCTACAACTTTAAGTGACACAGTCCCCAAGACAGATTGCACACTCTCCGAGTGACGGCCATTTGGGGGGTCTAAACTCATCATTTTTCAGTGATTTTAACTTCATTTTAAAGCTAACACATAATTATAACTTCCAGAAAAAGAATCACCCATTTCTATTGAGTTTTGAAGAAGATATAACCGATTTAAGATGCATGCAAGATTCTGTCAGCAATGCTCTTTTCGCACCATAATCTTGTATCAAGAACTTTAAAGCTCAAAACATAATATTTTTGAGTGAGACCAGTTGCATTAGAAAGATAGGTCATCAAAGTACGTTTTAGAAGAAAAATCAGAACGTTTGGACTTTTATTTTGAAAGATACAGTCGACACAAGTGCTAACAGAATCTGTCAGTTTTTAAAATACATCATTTCATGATTAAATTTCACATGCAATGTGGTTTTCTCCTACTTTCTTAGAGTTCAAAGTTCGTGGATCATAGATTATCATCATTTCGAAGACATTTTCATGTCTTTGATGTATAATCTCCCCTTTTGAATTCTCCAGAAAAATTAATTACAAAGAACGAGAAGTAGGTGCAGAAAATGAGAATCTTTGTTATTATATAAAGGTAAGATAACTAGTCTATTACCTTTTGCTTGAAATCTTGAATATTCTTCAAGATTGACAAATTTTTAATGATGCTTGAAGATGAAATCGGCTGGAGGGGTATGGTTTAGACAGAGATTAGGGAGAGGAAAGGTTTATGCAAAAGGAGGATGAAAAATGAGAGTTTTCAAAGAATGTGTGGTATTTATATGTGGGTTTAAAGAAAGAAAATGGGCTGGCCTTATTAGAGCCCAAATCCATAAAAAAATTATTTTTCATATAAACAAAATAGCCCATTTAAATTTATAACAAAATACAATTTGTCAAATATTGATAAAAATATCATTATTAAATCAAAGTTCCACATTTTTGGTAAAATTATTTGGACATTCAAATGAGACTTTTATATTTTAATTTGAACTTTATAATATCAACTTTATTATATTTGGAACATTTTTAACATATTTGACATTACATAAGTTAACTTTATCAGTTACCCGTCGAAACAAGGTTTTCTGAACTATACTTTGGGAAATAAGCCAGATGAATTCTAATCAACATGACTAGATCCTAATAAAATATAATTCTAAATATAGAAACCCTTTAAAGGTGCTAACCTGACGCTCCAAAAATGACGGATGTCACAGTGTCCCCATGCTAGAAGAATTTCGTCCCAAAATTTTATTCGTCAATTCCTAGATTATGACTCGTTTGGGAACAAGTGGCGATACTTGCTTTTCATAAAATCCTCTCTTTCCCATGTGTACACCGGTCCATAACTCGAAGTCCAATGAACTTTTACGATTGAGATTTTGGTACGCCTCAACTGCTTGACTTCTCTATGCATGATTTCTATTGGTTTTTCAATGAAGCGCAGATGATCATTAATTTGTACATCTCCCAATGGTATGACTAGTGTGTCATCGGTTAAGCACTTTTTGAGATTTGATACATAAAATGTATCATGAATAGCGTTTAGCTCTTGTGGCAGTTTTAACTTATATGCCACTGGTCCAATTCTCTAAGGTACTTCAAATGGACCTATATACTGGGGACCCAATTTACCCCTTTTCCCAAAACGCATTAATCCCTTCCAGGGTGAGACTTTTAAGAGTACTTTATCTCCTTTTTGAAACTCTAATGGTTTTCTTCGGTTGTCAGGATAACTTTTCTGGCGATCTCTTGCAGCCTTGAGTCGATCTTTGATAATTACAATCTTGTCAGTAGTCTCCTAGATAACATCAGGTATAGTTAATTGCCGATCGCCAATTTCTAGCCAACTAAGTGGAGATCTGCACTTGCGTCCATATAATGCTTCATAAGGCGCACACTGAATACTGGCATGGTAGCTGTTGTTGTACGCAAATTCGAGTAACGGAAGGTGCATATCCCAGCTTCCACCAAAATCTATGGCGCATGCGCGTAACATGTCTTCCAGAGTCTGGATTGTTCTTTCCGTCTGTCCATCCATTTGAGGGTGGTATGAAGTACTTAGATCTAGGCGTGTACCCAACCCTCCTTGAAGTGATTGCCAAAATCTTGACGTAAATCAACTGTCCCTATCCGAGATAATGGAGATAGGTACTCCATGTCGAGTAATGATTTCATTTATATAAATCTGAGCCAGCTTCTCCATCTTATAATCTTCTCGGATCGGTAGAAAAYGAGCAGATTTCGTCAGTCGATCTATAATCACCCAGATTGTATCTACCCTTTCCTAGTTTTGGGCAACTTTATGATGAAATCCATTGATATTTGTTCCCATTTCCATTAGGGAATCTCGTGTTTTTGAAGTAGACCAGATGGTTTTTGGAGTTCAGCCTTAACCATTGCACAAGTTAAACACTTGATTACACACAGTTCAATGTCTTTCTTCATTCCAGGCCACCAATAATGTTCCCTTAAATCCTTATACATCTTATCTGCTCTCGGGTGGACTGAATATTTTGATCGATGGACATTATCCAAGATTATGGATTTAAGGTTGTCAATCTTAGGTATCCAAACCGTGTCTCCCAAGTAATACATTCCATCTGATTTTAGTTGAAACTTAGTTTCTATGTGCTGTAGGGTCTCATTCTTCAAATTCTCCTTCTTTAATGCTTCCTTTTGATCCTTGAGAATTTGTGCCTTCAGACTTGTGTTTACTATTGCAACCAAAGCCCTCACCCTTGTTGGTTTCACTCTTTCCTTCCTACTTAGAGCATCGACCACCACATTTGCTTTGCCAGGATGGTACTTAATTTCACTGTCGTAATCACTAAGCAGTTCAACCCATCTTCTTTGTCTCATATTTAACATTTTCTGATTGAAAATGTGTTGAAGGCTTTTGTGATCAGTGAACACAGTGCACTTGGTACCGTAAAGGTAGTGTCTCCAAATCTTAAGTGCAAATACTATGGCTCCGAATTCTAGATCATGTGTAGTATAGTTCTTCTCGTGCACTTTGAGTTGTCTTGAGGCATATGCAATGACCTTATCTTTTTGCATTAGTACGCATCCTAAGCCTTGATGTGATGCGTCACAATATACCACAAAGTTTTCCGAACCTTCTAGTAATGATAAAATAGGTGCATTACATAACTTATTCTTAAGAGTCTTGAATGCCTCTTCTTGTTTTTCTCCCCAAACAAACTTCTTGTCTTTTTGAGTTAAGACTGTGAGTGGTTGCGCAATTTTTGAAAAATTCGCAATAAATCGCCGATAGTATCCTGCCAAACCAAGAAATTGACGAATTTCCATCGGGGTTCTTGGGGCTTCCCATTTCTTAATGGCCTCAATTTTTGCAGGATCTACCTGAATCCCTTTTTCATTAACCACGTGACCAAGAAATTGTACTTCACGAGTCCAGAATTCGCATTTGGAGAATTTTGCATACAATTTCTGGTTCCTAAGTAGTTCTAATATCATCCTCAAGTGTTGCTCATGATCCTTCTTACTTTGTGAATAAATTAGTATGTCTTCTATGAAAACGATTACAAATTTATCCAGGTATGGTATGTAAAACCTATTCATCATATCTATAAAAACAGCCGGTGCATTGGTTAACCCGAATGGCATAACCAAAAACTCATAATGACTGTATCGGGTTCTAAATGTCGTTTTGGGGGTGTCCTCTTCTCGAATTCTCACTTGATGATATCCGGATTGTAGATCGATCTTTGAAAAGTATACAGCACCTTGAAATTGATCGAACAAATCATTGATTCTAGGAAGACGGTATCTGTTCTTGATGGTCAACTTATTAAGTTCCCTATAATCAATGCACATTCGCATTGACCCATCTTTCTTTTTGACGAATAGAACGGTGCACCCCATGGTGAGAAACTTGGTCTTATAAAACCTTATTCCAATAACTCTTGGAGTTGGCTCGACATTTCTTGCATTTCTGATAGAGCCAATGGGTATGGTGCTTTTGCCACTGGGGCAGCTCCAGGGATTAAGTCGATACCGAATTCGACTTGTCTTGGCGAGGGTATTCCTGGTAAATCCTCGGGAAATACATCAGGAAACTCCCGAACTACAGGGAAATCATCAATACATTTCTCTTTGACCTTCTTATCAATAACATATGCCAAAAATGCAACAGAATTCTTCTTCAAGTACTTTCGCATCTTCATGCATGATACTATCTTAATTTTCCGATCTGACTCGTCTCCTTGGATTATACTTGTTTCACCTCCTACTTGAGGAATTCGGATAATCTTTTCCGAACAAACTATTTCAGCTCAATTTTTGGATAGCCAATCCATGCCTATGACTATATCAAAACTTCCTAACTCCATCGGAATAAGGTCTATGCTAAAATCCTTGTTGGCTAAACTTAGTGTGCAGTCCATGATTATGTCTCTAGCCTTAATTTCTTGGCCATTGGCAAATTCTGTTATATAAACTTCTTTCAACCTTTGGGGCTTTAAGTTAATCTTTGGCTTAAAATCTAATGATACAAAACTTCTATCTGCCCATGAATCAAATAATACCGATGCAAATTCATCATTCAAGAGAAATATACCTGTAACCACATTGGGATCGTGCCTAGTTTCCTTTGCTCCAATCTCAAATGCACGGCCCCGTGCATGACTTTCTGGGTTTCCTTAATTAGCTGGTTGGCCTTGGTTAGCATTTTTCCTTGTTTTCTCTTTGGGCAAACATTTCTTATATGGTCTGGACTCCCACAATCAAAACACAATCGCTTTCGGCAATCCTTTGCGGGACCCCCTCAGTGGCATCTTTGACAAGTGATGCAATTCCCCTAGTGCGGATATTTGCATTTATTGCACTTAGGCTTGCTTCCTTGGTTTACCACCTGCGTCTGTACCCCAAAATTTCCTAATACTTTCCTATTCTTGTCAAATCTTCCCCCAGATCTTTGGTTCCCATGCTCCTCCATCTTTCTCTTTCCTTTGGCGAATTCTCTGGACCGAACAACATTATTTGTGAGCTTGGTGGCAATGTCTATTGCCTCCTGAAGGGTCTTTGGGTTTGTCGAGGTGATATTTCCTCGAATCTTTGGAGACAATCCCCAAATATATCTCTCAACTTCCTCAGGTGTCACCATATGTGGCACTAAATTTGCTARCTCATGGAATCGAGCAGTATATGCAGCTATGTTTTCCCCTTTCATCCCATGGTTCCATAACTCCATTTCCAACTTTTGGAGTTCACTTCTTGGACAGTACTCATCCTTGAGTAGTTTCTTAAATTCTTCCTAAGAAAGTTAGTTAGCCGTTTCCCGACCCCTAGTTTGCACTAAAGTATTCCACCAAGTCAGTGCCCGGCCTTGTAGTAAGCATGTAGCATATTCTACCTTGTTTGCCTCAGTGCATTTACTGATATGGAGGACAGATTCCATACTCTCTATCCATGTCAATAATCTTACGGCCCCCTCAGTTCCATGGAATTCTTTTGGATTGCAGGATCTGAACGATTTATAGGTGCATTCTCTGGGTGTTCTAGGCTCAGAATTGGTTGGTTGGTTAGCGTTCAGTCCTGCTGCTACCTGGCTGACAATGTTGGGGAGTGCAGCCAAGAGTTGTTCTGATACGAGTCGTGCAACTTTAGGGTTTTCTCTCAGTCAATAGTTTTTCTGATACGAGTCGTGCAACTTTAGGGTTTTCTCTTCTTGGCGGCATTTTCTAAGGCCTAAGTCAGAAGGGAATTTCGTCATTTTTGTGGCAATAACATTGATAATAACTTCTAGTCATCTAATGATGCAGAGGATATTCATCTTGTGGATAACATTCAAGCATTTACACAATTCAAACAGAATAATTTTATATTCAACATGGCTTGATGTAGGTAAGCATTTCTCAAAAGACATCATAAGTTCATAGTCGTTTACAGCCCACCAAAACAAGATCTTAGATTTCAATGCAAAAGAGTAAACATCCTATCACTAGTCAACATTTCTAGAGTAACATCCAACCAATCAACATTCCTAGCTTCAGCATCATCATCCCACTCACCACCAAGCACTTGTACAATCTCCTAATCTCCCGTCTTGCAGCAATAACGGCATCTGAGGTTATCATCATACACTCGTGGTGCATTTCCATCACATCGGATAGGTTATTCAAAATGTGGTGGTGATATCCCAGCCGAGTCTAGTGAGTTTGAGTATCTAATGCGATAGAGTCTCATATCAATATAGTATAAATAACACAATCATACATTTAAAATTTAATTACATAATAACCAAACTTTACAATTCCAAAGACAAGCTTGTAAATTAAACACAAAAGAAGTTTGAAGGTGATGACTGTGACACARCTTCTTTTTAAGTGTCACCATGAGCCTTTCTTACCCCTGAAAAGCACGTCAAAACAAGTGTCAACTACAAGAGTTGGTGAGTTCACAGGTTTTCAATGCACAACAAATCTTTTTATGCAATATTTAATTCGAGTAAATCTTTTACTTACTCACAACACTTACACACGAGGCACAATGTACTCCAAGAAATTTTTAAGTGTTGGGCCACTACTAAACCTGCGACAACTACGTCCTTAAATACCGAACTACCTCAGCGGTGGGACTAAACCCCACATGTGTAGAACTCTTACCGAACTACCTCAGCGGTGGGACTAAACCCCACATGTGTAGAACTCTTGTTTTAGTTAAATGCACCCCTACTCACCAGCAGAAGGTGGGATTGTCAATCCAAATAGCGCTATCCACTTAAACTATCGGCTCATTTGAGTTAATAAGTAGTGTCACCACTGGGACTTTTTAATTAACCCAGACACAACTATTACTAGGGTACAAGGTGTTAGTGCTCGTATTCACAATTTCATTTCAAAGCATAATTCATAATAATCAATTTGAATCCACAATTTAAACGCAATGAATATTGCATGCAAAACATCACTATTTTTATACATGCTTTTCCCCAAATAACAAAGGGTTTTAAAAAGGGGCCGTGAATACTCACTCTTTTGCAATGCTCCGCAAATTAGAGATACGATCCGGTCACCACACGAGCTTAAAAATTTCCTATCAAAGAGGAATATCCAAAACCGTCACTTATGGGTTAAACACTACTTATGGGGATTAATAAGTCTTAAGTCCAATATGATTATCTATAGTCCAAAGATACATAATGTCCATATGCTCGTTAATATATATTTATACCGGAAGTAACACTATAGTACAATAAAAAGATCAAAATTTACAAAATCAACTAATCCCAAAATCTCATTTTTGGACAGAAACTAATGATACTTAAAATAATCAATTTAAAGAAACTTCTAAAATGAGATAGTTTCCTTTCTTTTTACATGGGCTAAAGCTCTGAGTCATGGTCATCGTGACCAAATTTCATGTATTTTGGACATGTAATAATGATTCAAATAATTTATGCAATACAATTTATCACAGCCGATATGGCAGATTACATCATGTTAGTAAAATACTCATTTAAAGAGTTCTACTAAGTGTTCTGCAGAAATTCAAGTTGAATTATAAACTTAACAATTATATGAAACTTTCAAACTAAGAATCACTCATTTTGGATGAGTTAAGAGGAAGATATGGTACCATAAAATTACATGCACAAATCTGTCATTAGTTGACTGATTGCACACTTAACTTTAATAAATTGGTTAAAGCCTCAAAACTTGGTTTTTTTGAGTGAAACAGGGTTCATATGAACCCTAACTCATAAAAGAACATTTCAGAAGAAGAATCATACACTAAGAGCATGTAAGCAAAGAGTTATTAGCATACAAAGTAGGAGTTACCTACTGGTGGTTTCACAGTTTGCACACCTAAAGTGTTTTAGGTGTTTAGAGATCAAAACTCCATTTTTTCACGTGATTCCACTTGCATGCAGAAGATAACTCATATAGTTAACTCTCAAAGGAAGAATCATCCTTTTTCATCGAGTTTTGAAAGAGATATGGTCATTGAAACATACATACACAAATCTGTCAGATTCGGACAGATTACATGCTCACTTTGTTTTTAGTAGTTAAAACCTCAAATCACCACATTGTCGAATGAAATCAGTGGCATTTGAAAGGTAACTCATTAAGTTAACTTCCAGAAGAAAAATCAATGATTTTGAATGATTATCTAAAGAGTTATGGTTGTTTAAAGTAGGGTTTACCCACAGGAAAACTCTCAGATGCATATACATAATGTTTTGAGTATTTGGGGAGTCAAAACTCAATGTTTTTGAGTGAGACCAATTGGATTACAACCTCAACTCAATAAATAAACCTATAGAAGAAGATTCATAACATTTGACCATAGTATTATCAAGACATGGACGATTTATGCACATGCACATAATCTGTCAGCACCTAAAAATGCCATTTTTGAGAATCAAGCTCACATACAACATGATTTTACCTATCTTCTTGAGTTCTAATGTTTGGGTCATAGTTCACCACCATGTTTTTGGTGTGTAATCTCTCCTTAAAACTCAGAATTTTTGGAGGTTAGAAGATAGTAGTTTAAAACGCATAAAAAGTGGGTTTTTCTCCCAAAATTTGCAAGAAAAGATGAAGATGGAGTTGTCACCTTGATTTATGATGAGAGGAATGTAATATCTTCAAAATCCTTGCTATTTTGATGGAGAAATATGGAGAAATGGGCTGGAGTAGGAAGGAAGAAGAAGATGATTCTTAGGTGACTCTTGAGTTTAGAGAGAGAGAGGGAGAGGAGTTTCAAAATTTGAAATGAGAAAATGAGTTGTAATTGGACAAATGATGATATTTATATGTGGGTAATTGGAGGGGGGGCGGCCATGGGGGCCCAAGCACAATATATATATATAACATTAAGCCCAAAAATGCTAGAATGTCATTTTTCTCAAACTATAAACCCATGATGGCTAATTCATTTAAATCAAAAGGTTTTATATTTAAAACACTAAAACTTTGTGTTTTATATAAATTGGGTATAAATTGGAGCATTTGGCACTGTATAGGACGTTTCAGATAGTTACAGGTAGGAACCGGACTTTCTAAGCGACTACCGGAAACTCTAGAAATTTTTCGGCCAAACTAATCTTATAAATTATTTTCAATAACACTAATATAATCTTAATAAGAGCTAACCTGGAAGTTCAAATTTGACAGTTGTCACAGTCTCCCCCTGTTAGAGAAATTTCGTCATGAAATTTAACGACTGCTACTGCCAATGGATTTCTCTGCAAACAAATGCGGATATTTGCTTTTTATGAAATCTTCTCGCTCCCAAGTGTACTTTGGACCATGATTCGCATTCCAGCGGACCTTAATAATAGGGATTTTTCTGCTCCTCAACCGTTTAACTTCTATGTCCAGTATCTCGATTGGTTCTTCAATGAAGTGTAACCGATCGCTAATCTGAACGTCGTCCAGGGGTAACACTATTGTTTCATCCATTAGGCATTTCTTCAGATTCGACACATGGAACGTGTCATGGATGGCGCTTAGATTTTGTGGTAACTTCAACTTGTACGCCACTGGTCCAATTCTTTCAAGTATTTCGACTGGACCAATGTGTCTGGGACCCAGCTTGCCTCTCTTCCTGAAACGTACTAGTCCCTTCCATGGCGATACCTTTAAAAGTACTTTATCCCCTACTTGGAATTCTAACGGCTTTCTCCGATAATTCGCATAACTCTTCTGACGGTCTCTTGCTGTCTTGAGTCTCTCCTTGATGATTGGAATCTTGTCGGTGGTTTCCTGCATAATATCAGGCGTTGTTAACTGTCTATCTCCGATCTCTACCCAGCTAAGCGGTGATCTGCATTTACGTCCGTATAGAGCTTCGTACGGTGCACATTGTATGCTGGTGTGATAGCTGTTGTTATAAGAGAATTCAACAAGGGGCAGATGGGTATCCCAACTCGCACCAAAATCTATTGCACACGCACGCAACATTTCCTCAAACGTTTGAATAGTTCTTTCCGATTGTCCATCTGTTTGAGGATGATAGGCGGTGCTATAATCCAAGCGCCTACCCGAGGCCTTTTGAAAAGACTGCCAAAATCGTGATGTAAAACGTGTATCTCTATCAGAAATAATGGAAATAGGCACACCATGACGTGTAACTATTTCATTGATGTAGATTTGTGCATGCATTTCCATGCTGAAATCTTCACGAATGGGAATGAAATGAGTTGATTTGGTAAGTCGGTCTACTATATCCCATATAGTATCGTGCCCCTTTCCAGTTCTAGGTAGCTTAATTATGAAATCCATGGTTATTTGCTCCCATTTCCATTGGGGTATTTCAGGTTGCTAGAGTAGACCAGATGGTTTCTGATGTTTAGCCTTTACCTTGGCACAAGTCAGGCACTTGTTTACGAACAAAGCAATATCTTTCTTCATTCCTGGCCACCAATAATACTCTTTCAGATCCTTATACATTTTATCTGCTCCTGGGTGAATTGAATATCTGGATTGATGGGCTTCGTCCAAAATGGTTGATCGTAGGTTACCAACCTTTGGTATCCATACTTTATTCTTAAAGTAATGCACCCCATCTGCTTGCATTTCAAATTCTTTCTCTAAGTGCTGCAAGGCTTCATTCTTCATGTTTTCTTCTTTCAGAGCTTCTCTTTGTGCTTCTAGAATTTGAGTCTTTAAACTCGTCTGAACCATCATTACCATAGCAGGTACTCTTGTCGGTTTCACCCTTTCCTTTCGACTTAAGGCGTCGGCTACTACATTAGCCTTGCCTGGATGGTACTTTATTTCACAATCGTAGTCACTAAGTAGCTCAACCCATCTTTTTTTTGCCTCATATTGAGCATTTTCTGGTCAAGAATATGTTGAAGGCTCTTGTGATCCGTGAAAATAGTGCACTTAGTACCGTAGAGATAATGTCTCTAGATCTTGAGTGCAAACACCACCGCTCCTATCTCCAAATCATGAGTAGTATAATTCTTCTCGTGAATCTTCAGTTGTCTCAATGCGTATGAGATAACTTTTTCCTTTTGCATCAGTACACATCCCATCCCTTGATGTAAACATCACAATAGACTACAAAATTGTCTACTCCCTCTGGTAAGGCCAAGATCGGTGCGTTGCATAACTTTTGTCTGAGTGTCTGAAAGGCTTCCTCTCGTTTCTCTTCCCAAATGAACTTCTTATCCTTTTGGGTTAGAGTTGGTAGTGGTTGCGCGATCTTAGAAAAATTCTCGATAAATCGCTGGTAATAACCTGCCAATCCAAGAAATTGGCAGATCTTGGTTGGTGTTTTCGGGGCTTCCCATTTCTTAATGGCCTCAATCTTACCTGGATCAACTTGGATTCCTTTTTCATTCACCGCGTGGCCAAGAAAGTGCATTTCGCGAATCCATAATTCGCATTTAGAGAATTTGGCGTACAACTTTTCCTTTTTAAGCAATTCCAGTATCAGTTTTAAATGTTGCTCGTGCTCCTTTTTGTCTCGAGAATAAATAAGTATGTCATCTATAAACACGATCACGAACTTGTCTAGATACGGTCAACATACTCTATTCATCAAATCCATGAAGACTGCTGGTGCGTTTGTTAGACCAAAAGGCAT
>NW_020201574.1:50069-57449 GCF_001531365.2 Cynara cardunculus var. scolymus
TCACAATTTCATTTCAAAGCATAATTCATAAGAATCAATTTGAATCCACAATTTAAACACATTGAATATTGCATGCAAAACATCAATATTTTTATACATGCTTTTCCCCAAATAAGAAGGGTTTTAAAAAGGGGCCGTGAATTCTCACTCTTTTGCAATGCTCCGCAAATTAGAGATACGATCCGGTCACCACACGAGCTTAAAAATTTCCTATCAAATAGGAATATCCAAAACCGTCACTTATGGGTTAAACACTACTTATGGGGATTAATAAGTCTTAAGTCCAATATGATTATCCATAGTCCAAATATACATAATGTCCATATGCTCGTTAATATATATTTATACCGGAAGTAATACTATAGTCCAATAMAAARATCAAAATTTACAAAATCAACTAATCCCAAAATCTCATTTTTGGACAGAAACTAATGATACTTAAAATAATCAATTTAAAGAAACTTCTAAAATGAGATAGTTTCCTWTCTTTTTACATGGGCTAWAGCTCTKAGTCATGGTCATCGTGACCAAATTTCATGTATTTTGGACATGTAATAATGATTCAAATAATTTATGCAATACAATTTATCACARCYGATATGRCAGATTACATCATGTTAGTAAAATACTCATTTAAATAGTTCTACTAAGTGTTCTGCAGAAATTCAAGTTGRATTATAAACTTAACAMTTATATGAAACTTTCAAACTAAGAATCACTCATTTTKGATGAGTTAAGAGGAAGATATGRTACCATAAARTTACATGCACAMATCTGTCATTAGTTGACWGATTGCACACTTAACTTTAATAAATTGGTTAAWGCCTCAAAACTTGGTWTTTTTGAGTGAMACAGGGTTCATATGAACCCTAACTCATAAAAGAACATTTCAGAAGAAGAATMATACACTAARAGCAWGTAAGYAAAGAGTTATTAGCATACAAAGTAGGAGTTACCTACTGGTGGTTTCACAGTTTGCACACCTAAAGTGTTYTAGRTGTTTAGAGATCAAAASTCCATWTTTTCACGTGATTCYACWTGMATGCAGAAGATAACTCMTATARTTAACTCTCAAAGGAAGAATCATCCTTTTTCATCGAGTTTTGAAAGAGATATGGTCATTGAAACATACATATACAAATCTGTCAGATTCGGACAGATTRSATGCTCACTTTGTTTTKAGTAGTTAAAMCCTCAAATCACCACATTKTYGAATGAAATCAGTGGMATTTGAAWGGTAACTCATTAAGTTAACTTCCAGAAGAAAAATCAATGATTTTKAATGATTATCTARAGAGTTATGKTTGTTTAAAGTAGGGTTTACCCACWGGAAAACTCTCAGATGCATATACATAATGTTTTGAGTATTTGGGGAGTCAAAACTCAATGTTTTTGAGTGAGACCAATTGGATTACAACCYCAACTCAATARATAAACYTWTAGAAGAAGATTCATAACATTTGAMCATAKTATTATCAAGAYATGGACGATTTATGCMCATGCACATAATCTGTCAGCACCTAAAAATGCCATTTTTGAGAATCAAGCTCACATACAACATGATTTTACCTATCTTCTTGAGTTCTAATGTTTGGGTCATAGTTCACCACCATCATATGAACATTTTTACATGTTTTTGGTGTGTAATCTCTCCTTAAAACTCAGAATCTTCGGAGGTTAGAAGATAGTAGTTTAAAATGCATAAAAAGTGGGTTTTTCTCCCAAAATTTGCAAGAAAAGATGAAGATGGAGTTGTCTCCTTGATTTATGATGAGAGGAATGTAATATCTTCAAAATCCTTTCTATTCTGATGGAGAAATATGGAGAAATGGGCTGGAGTAGGAAAAATGAAGAAGATGATTCTTAGGTGACTCTTGAGTTTAGAGAGAGAGAGGGAGAGGAGTTTCAAATTTTGAAATGAGAAAATGAGTTATAATTTGAGAAATGATGATATTTATATGTGGGTAATAGGAGGGGGGCCAGCCATGGGGGCCCAAGCCCAAAATATATATATATATATATATATATATATATTTAACATTAAGCCCAAAAATGCTAGAATGTCATTTTTCTCAAACTATAAACTCATGATGGCTAAATTCATTTAAATAAAAAGGTTTTATATTTAAAACACTAAAACTTTGTGTTTTATATAAATTGGGTATAAATTGGAGCATTTGGCACTGTATAGGACGTTTCAGATAGTTACAGGTAGGAACCGGACTTTCTAAGCAACTACCGGAAACTAGAAATTTTTCGGCCAAACTAATCTAACTAACTCCTAATCTTATAAATTATCTTCAATAACACTAATATAATCTTAATAAGAGCTAACCTGGAAGTTCAAATTTGACAGTTGTCACACCGAGGTAGTGGAACACTTTTCCTAGACGTGACTCTAATCCTTAGACCATGAAAGGTTTGAGGTGGAATATCAGGCACTGGCTCCGATGGGGGCAATATGGATGCAGGTGGTGAAGCAGGTGTCTCGCTAGTTGCTGTGTCATCATGCTCATAAGGGTCTACCTCTTCATTGATGGATGAGTTCCTTCTGGATCGACGAACCACATAACCGGATTCGTCTGCCGAATATTCACTAGGAGCAGATGATGCCATAGTGATCTGCGATATTAACAATCTTAATTACTAAATGTACCATCTATAAATGCTGTGTTATAACAGAAGCTCCTAAGCAAGGCAAAGGGTGGCAATCAAGCTAGAGCCTCTGGATAGCCAAAGTCTCTGGTTGCATTACCAGAGCCTCTAGTTGCATTACCAGAGCCTCTGGTTGCATTACCAGACTTAGAAAATTTTTGGGTTCTAGTTCATCGGTCCTCTGGTTCAACTTACATACTTAGATAAGTAATGGATTTCTCGTTCATCGGTCCTCTGGTTCCACATACATACTTAGCAAACCAATGGATTTCTAATTCATCGGCCGCTGGTTCAACATCCATACTTAGAAAAATAATAGATGACTCGTCCATCGGTCCTCTCGTTCCACATACATACTTAGCAAACCAATGGAATTCTAATTCATCGGCCGCTGGTTCTTCTAACCAGTGCTTCTGGTTCAACATGGACASTTAGCAATATGAGGAATTTCTAGTCCATCGCCTCTGGTCCTTCTAACCAGTGCTTCTAGTTCAACATGGACACTTAGTAATATGAGGAATTTCTAGTCCATCGCCTCTGGTCCTTCTAACCCGAGCTTCTGGTTCAACATGGACACTTAGCAATATGAGGAATTTCTAGTCTATCGCTTCTGGTCCTTCTAACCAGCGCTTCTAGTTCAACATGGACACTTAACAATATAAAGAATTTTCTATCCATCGCCTCTGGTCCTTCTAACTAGCGCTTCTTGTTCAACATGGACAGAACAATATAAAGAATTTTCTATCCATCGCGTCTGGTCCTTCTAACCAGCGCTTCAGGTTCAACATGGACACTTAGCTATATAAGGATTTTCTAATTCATCGCCTCTGGTTGGTCTAGGGCAATAGATATTCATAATTTATGTAACACACACATAATCATGATTTCACAACAATTTCTTAACTGGAGCATATTTTTAATTCAACCGATTAAGTTCTTCTATTATATGTAAATTAAACATAGGTGATCAGGCTTTGTTTAATTTGACATATAATAATGTGACCCGCTTTGAAAATATATATGTATATATATTTTTAAATCACTTGAAAACTATTTTGAAAATATATGGTTATAGTTTGTGGTTTTTAAGGAAAAACCGGTGTTCTCAATAACTGAGGCTCTGATACCAAATATGTCACACCCCGTTAAAGCGGAAACACGAGATGTAACAGGTAAGCGAGTCACAGCAGCAGATATTAAATAACACCAATCAAGTTTTACAAAAATTCCAATTCAACATCCATAACCAAGTTGGAATAGAGTAATTCTGTACAAAAGTTTCAAAATGAACTTAATCGATGTCGCCACATATATGCTCCAAAAACTTCATTTCTTACTTAAATCCTGGAAAGCATGAAACATAAAACAACGTCAACTACAAAGAGTTGGTGAGTTCACGGGTTTCATATGCACAAAACATTACAATGCATAAATCATTTTTTGCAAACCTATACATAACTTTTGCACATAATAAATGTAAATCTACCACGATGTTCAAAACTTGAGACGCTACTGAGCCTTTCCAGACCAATGTGCCCCATCATTTTACGAACGACCATAAGTAGTCCATACACTCACTTAGGTCCCACAGTTAGTAGTAGTACTAATTCAGCGGTGGTCCACATTCGACATGATTAGGCTAATAAAAACATAGGTAATGTGCACCCCTTTCTGGGTGGGATTGTCAACATAATAGCGGCTATCCACAATTACCACGGCCCGGGGACATGCCCGAGTTAACAAGTAGCGTTTACGGACGGGGACTTTATTTGAAAACATACTATCAAGTACATCAATTTAGCATTTATATCATAGTGCAAAATCGTCAATATTTCATGACATAAACAAATCTTGACTAAATAGTTCTTTAGTCTAACAGTTTTATAAATAACCAGTATAGTTTGCATAACTTCATACTTTTCCCCCACTTTAAATAAACAAAAAGCATTAAAAGTGGGGTCGTGAATACTCACAAGCTTGCTGATGAATATCCAAGAACTTTACGACGTTTGAAGAGCTAAACGTCCGCCCTAACCTTCCTAAACAATCCAACATCCAGAAATTAGATCACCTATGGGTTATCGATATAGATAAAGTTAAGTATGTCTTATGCAATGCCATTGAGTTTTCATGATTTAAAGTTGATACTTATGCCATTTGCTCTTTGAAATAGACCAGAAATATATATTTAAAAATCAAAGTCCTTTGCACATAAAGCTGTCATTTGGACAGAATGTAAATTCTGTTTCTGGAATTTTTGGTCTCACAAATCACTGTCAAAAAGAACCTTCCAAAAGTCATTTTGTGTCCAAATTTTTATATCATCAATAATAATGAGCTAAACAGATTTTTCCCAAATAAGAAGAATTTTGGATGGTTTAAGGCACTCATTAATACCCTACAACTTTGAGTGACATAGTCCCCAAGACAGATTGCTCCGAGTGACGGCCATTTGGGTGGTCTAAACTCATCATTTTTACGTGATTTTAACTTTATTTTAAAGCTAACACATAAGGCTAACTTCCAGAAAAAGAATCACCCATTTCCATTGAGCTTTGAAGAGGATATAACCGATTTAAGATGCATGCAAGATTCTGTCAGCAATGCTCTTTTTTGCACCATAATCTTGTATCAAGTGAAAGGTCAAAACATAATATTTTTCAGTGAGACCAGTTGCATTAGAAAGATAACTCATCAAAGTACGTTTTAGAAGAAAAATCAGAATGTTTGGACTTTTATTTTGAAAGATACAGTCGACACAAGTGCTAACAGAATCTGTCAGTTTTCAAAATACATCATTTCATGATTAAATTTCACATGCAATGTGGTTTTATCCTAATTCTTAGAGTTCAAAGTTCGTGGATCATAGATTATCATCATTTTGAAGACATTTTTATGTCTTTGATGTATAATTTCCCCTTTTGAATTCTCCAGAAAAATTAATTACAAAGAACGAGAAGTAGGTGTAGAAAATGAGAATCTTTGTTATTATATAAAGGTAAGATAACTAGTCTATTACCTTTTTCTTGAAATCTTGAATATTCTTCAAGATTGACAGATTTTTAATGATGCTTGAAGATGAAATCGGCTGGAGGGGTATGGTTTAGACAGAGATTAGGGAGAGGAAAGGTTTATGCAAAAGGAGGATGCAAAATGAGAGTTTTCAAAGAATGTGGGGTATTTATATGTGGGTTTAAAGAAAGGAAATGGGCTTGCCTTATTAGAGCCCAAATCCATAAAAAAAATTATTTTTCATATAAACAAAATAGCCCATTTAATTTTATAACAAAATACAATTTGTCAAATATTGATAAGAATATCATTATTAAATCAAAGTTCCACATTTTTGGTAAAATTATTTGGACATTCAAATGAGACTTTTATATTTTAATTTGGACTTTATAGTATCAACTTTATTATATTTGGAGCATTTTTAACATATTTGGCATTACATAAGTTAACTTTATCAGTTACCCGTCGAAACAATGTTTTCCGAACTATACTTTGGGAACTAAGCCAGATGAATTCTAATAAACATGACTAGATCCTAATAAAATATAATTCTAAATATAGAAACCCTTTAAAGGTGCTAACCTGACGCTCCAAAAATGACGGATGTCACAGTATTGTTCGTATTTGACTTTGTGTGGTGATTCTAAGTGAATTTGCTTGATATTCGTTCATTGTATTGATCGTATTGTTTGTAATCCGTTCAACTCTTTGTCCGGATTAGTAGTTATCCGGTTGAAACTTTATCCGTACTCGTTAATATCCGGTTACTTCTTTGTCCGGACTTTTTTGGAAATTTTATCAAGTGATTAGTGTTAATCTTAGTTGATCGATTTACTTGTTGACCGGATTGCATATTGACCGGATTGAGCTTTGACCTTATCAAGTGTTGACCGTATTTGAGTTTTTGACCGGATTTGATATCGTTGACCGTATTGAGATTTGACCATATTTGAATTTGTTGAAAATTGTTAAGTTTCTCAAGTGTCCGGGGACTAAATCCGAATAGACTTGTCCGCATTCATTCTTAGTGTTATCTATATTCTTGTTGTTCGGATTACCAATCCGGATAGACTTGTCCGGATTCTCAATTCGGATATGGTTGGAATTTGTTAATTTTTTGCTGAGTGTTGAAATGTTTGAATGTTAAACATTTTTATATGTGAATTTTGAGATATTATTAGATATTTCTTTAAATCAAATCTTGAACTGTAGAGATCGTTATTCTAAAAAGAAGAAAAAAATGACTTCAAAAGAAGCGATGGCAATTGGTACTGATGTTCCCAAAATCATACAAATCAGAATTAATCTTCAAGAATCAAGAACAAGATTGAGTAGAGAGAGAATTTCACCAAATATTCTATTGGATTTCTTGAGGGAGAATTACAAGATGATTAACAGCACTAATCAGATTATCAACTGAACTAATGATAATTAGAGAACTAAATCATATTTATACTAAAGAAATAGTAAAGGCTAACTATTTCAAAAACAATACAATGGGAGAACTTGAATGCAACTGTGATAACCAGGCTTTCAGACATATTGGGTTAAGGTACATTATGTGTTTATGTGTTAATAAGCATGAATTAATTGGAAGTATGTGATTATGCATGCTAAATAAAATGGATTATATGTGTATGTGGTGTGAATGATTTCTGCCCACATAATTGGAAGCAACATACAAGCACCTTGGTAAGTAGCTTGTATGATGCT
>NW_020201575.1:0-2074 GCF_001531365.2 Cynara cardunculus var. scolymus
AATCCCCCTAGGTGAGAAAATTGAAAAAATGAGGGTTGAGGGACGTATGGAGGAGCCTGCAGAGGCTGGTAAGGTGAGTGAGGCTGGCCCTAGAATCCCAACTCCCCCACCTAAGAAGATCAAGAAGACACAAAAGGGTGCCAACTCTTCTGTGAAGAAGAAAGGGAAAAAGAGGCCTGCAGAAGAAGAGGGCCCAAGTAGTCCTCTGCAGAAGCATAAAAAGAAGAAAACCAAGGTCCAATCGACAGAGGTTGTGGTCACAGAGGCGGCAATCGAAGAGAGCCCCGCAGAGGCTACTACTCCCAAGCATAGAAGGTTGCGCAAGGTCGTACAAGAGGAGTCCCCAACAGCGCAGATCGATGATGTAATTCTCAACCTCCAACAGGAGTTCAGAGCGCCAATCGATGTAACAGAGTTGGTGACATAAGTCGTCATAGACGAAGAAGAAGAAGAAGTGGAGTTAGAAGAGGGAGAAAAAGATACCTCAGGTACACATCCTAGCCCTCCTCCTTGTGCTACCCACACTTCTAGGGGCCCTGTTCTAGAGGGATCCCCTATTGAACAAGGCGCGCACACGCCAAACCCATCCCAACCTAACCTCGCAGAGGACATTCTTCAGTCCTATGTCGATCGCACAGCCGGGCAACCACCTTATACTCCTACATCCTCTCAAAAGGATGAAGGTTTTATTACAAGAGTCCCATCACCCAAGGTAAGATCGGTGAATTAGGTGAAGGTACGGAAAGAGAGATATAGTAATATGGAGAAGACAAAATTGTTTCAAGCACCGACAGAACCTTCTTGTTGCTGCATATCTCATTTGTACACGTCTTCTCTTTGTTTTCGTACTCGCCACATCCCAGAGAGGCATTTGTTGCCTCTCCACACATGAGTAACCAACCAGAATATGCTTCAGAGGCACATGTGAGAGTCACCGCGATAGAGGGTCTAGAACGCCCAATGTCCACACTTGATCCCTCTGTCGTGTTAGGCTCTGAACCTACAAGGCACGATATCAACATAACACCGGTAGACTCTCCTCACAGAGAAGTCCGAGGATCTGGTGGAAGTCCCCAAGAAGACTACGAAAAACCAGTCGTTGAGGGCGCCTCACGCTCCGAGGCTACTAGGTCACCATGTGTCGGTGATCTAGGTACCCAGGATGCCTACGTGACGAAGGGGGAGCTTCAAACCTTCGCCACAGCGGTATTCCAAAAGATGGACGAGTTGAAAAGCTTGTTCATCTCACGCTCGATGACAGAAGACCTCGCCCCAATCACAGAGGCTCTGAAGGAGTTAAGCTCTACAACGGCAGAACTCAAGACAACACTCTTAACCCTTCAGAGCTCTGTCCTACAGAAGGATGATCTCACAGAGGCGTTCAATGCTCTGACCCTCAATCCTTCTTCAATCCAGACGTTGAAGACAAAACTATCAGAGTTGGCCGCCCAGTATGCCGCTGATTTCGTCTCCGCGGGGTATACAGAATACTCCAAATTCAAAGACGAAATCAAGCAAATGTTCGCTTCTGCAGTCATTTACGGCATGGATACCAAGTCATCCAGGGCCAATATCAACCATCTAGCCACTCACAGAGAGCTAGATGCGATGGTTGAAGCTTTGGGAGACATCATGCGCAAACATACAGACCAACTGCTTAAAGAGGCCCGAGCCTCCAACACGGCGATCAGAGACTGCACTACCCAGCTCGTGAAAGAGGGAGACCTCCTCAGAAGCGAAATCTACAGAAACGTCTCCAAGTTGAAGTGGTCGACAGAGATAGACATAAGCCACGCCTCTGTGCTCGCAGAAGAGGTCATTAAGAAAATGAAGAAGGCAGCCACCAAGATTTTGAAGAGATTGGAGAAGGCTCCCCTGGAAACATGCAAGGCAGAAGCCATCAAACACCATGACGATCAAGGAGATGATGACCATGATCGTCATGAGGAGGAGAAGAAGGTTGARAAGAAAGATGAGCCAAAGAAGGCTTCTGCCAAAGGTGTCAAGATAGTGGACTCTACAGCTGCCTTGTTCTCAAAAGGCAAAGAAAAGGCACCAGAGCCTGAAGGCAAAG
>NW_020201575.1:2124-46805 GCF_001531365.2 Cynara cardunculus var. scolymus
AGAGCTCCTTCAAGCTTTAAAGGCTTCCTTGGCAGAAGCTCAAGCTAGAAAGGGCAGAGGCCCCATCCACAGAGCAGGAGAAGGCTCTTCATCAAAATTCCCACAAGTCCAAAGAGAAACGTCCACGAGTACGTTCGATGCTTTGCAAGGAACCGTCAAACCTATCCTTGCAGAGGGGTCAACCCAGAGGCCAATTCTTGAAGAAAAGGAAGCCAAAATGCCAGAGTCCGCCATAGTAGGAAGGGTTTCTGAAATTTTCGAATCAATGAGCAAGATTCCCATACAACAAGTACGCACAGAACCTGTTACTACTGTGGAAGAGATTTTGATGTGGAGATACTCTGTAGTAGACACAGAGCCCCCCTATGATCCAGAGCTCACAAGTATTCCTTCTGTCGATGCCAAGTTCCAGTTCTCTAAGCTAACCAGGCCACGTGAGCAAGTCTTCTCAGAGCACGTGATTGTGTCTCTTGAAACTATTTCTCCAAGGACCCTGCTGAAGAGGAAGGTGCTCTATGCTCAATACGTTGTGAAGAGGAATGACGACAACCTGTACACATTCACAGATGCTGACCTCCACAACCTCTGTGTATTTGATTTGATCTTCTTGCACAAAATTCTCAACAAATACATGGAGAGGAGGTCAAGCTATGCTCTGTCGCTTAAAAGGCTTATCGAGGTCATGCGTGCACAAGTGAAGTACTACAGCCAGAAGGATTTCGAGATAGCAATGAGGTTAGCCCAGTCAGATCTTAAGATCACCCCTCCAAACAACAGGCCARGATGGATACTTAGGTGTCATCCAAACTCCATTGTTCACAACCCTGTTTTTGGGTTTGTGTTCTTGGATAAGGATAACATCCTAAGGTTCTTCATTCCGACAGAAGGGAACAAATACTCGACAGAGACCCTTGAATGGGTATTCAACAAAGCAGTGGCAGAGGTGAACAAAGGACATCTAAGGAAGGGTGAAGTGTCTAGCATTTTGGAGGCTATCAAAGTACAAGTCAACTTCAGAGAATGGATCTTCAATGTCTACAGAACCATCAAGTCTGACATGCTATATGCYGTAGACGACTATCCAGACTCTGTAGTTGGATAAACTTCTGTAATADTTTTGGCCTATGAAACACAATTTTGTAATTCTTTCTTTATGTAATTCTTTTTCAGAGGATGAATTTTATCTCCTCTTGTAATTTCTTTCAATTAAGTCATTTCTTGCATTAAATTGTCAATTTTTACTTTTTCATACTTAGGGGGAGATTGTTAGATCTCATATTTCATTTAATGTAAAAGTATGAAAAAGTACTACTACAAGTGTTGACAGAAGAGGTCTACCACAGAAGACCACAGATGACCAACAACTGAAGATGTTCAATCGTACAAGTCAAAAGTGACAGAACCTCTGTTGTCTATCACAGAGGTTCTGGAAACTTGTCCTCTGTGAACAAAAGCGTACAAGTCAAGAATGACAGAACCTCTGTTGTCTTTCACAGAGGTTCTGGAAACCGATCCTCTGGCATCAAGAGCTTACAAGTCACATCCAGCAGAGCCTCTRGGATGGCTCACARAGGATCWGCAGTATTATCTTYTGTGAAGAACCTCTTCTCACCGCTTTACTTAGGTTTGTTAGCTGCACGTGCTTATCACGTGACTATGTTTGTAATCTGCTTTATTTGAACGGCTTAGATCATTTCACTTGTCTAGGTCATGTCAGAAAAGCYGTTAGGAACTAGTATTTATAGCAGCTTAGGCCTTTGGAATTGGTGTGCTTCCTGTATTGTAATTGTCAATATTTTCAATAGAATTGAAAATCATTTTGAAGCTATTCTCTCATGTTCTTCATCTTCATTCTACTGTGTGTTCTTAATCCATTACTCTGTTTTGTTCATATAATTGTTTCTGCTGCACTGTAATCGTTCTAAGAGTTCATCCAGAGTAAGTGATTAAATATCAAGCTGAATCTACAGGTCCTAACAATATTGTATGTTTGGAAGAGGTGTTTACGAAGATATGTATTAATCAATAAGGCATGACCTATGTAAACAGAAAAATAAAGGGGTTATTGAACCACATTACTTTTTCATGAGAAAGCATATAAGGATAACAACTCTCAGGTTCTTGCAGATTCATCTTTTGTGCAAAGAACAGAGGTTTGAGATCATGTGAGAACAAATGAGTTTGGTGAGAACATTAAAATTACCTTTATGCCTTTGGATGAGCTTTTATATCTGATGGCTCACAAAAAACATGGACCTTCCACTTTCACCCTCACTCACCTTCACCTACTTTTTATATACCTTCAGTCCTAAACATGCATGAATTTGTTGTTATACAAGTAGGTAATAGTATGCGGAGTTAAATGAAGGTGTGTAAATGCAGGTGGCTAAAGGTTGATGATGGTAGATGAAGCCATGAAGGTCCTGTATTCCTCACCAAAAAAGTTGTTCTCACCGAATCCCAACCTACCAAAAACAATCTACAAGAGTGTCCAGTGTCGAGTCCCTAGTATGGCAGAACGGGGCTCTGGTACCATGTGACAGTATATGGAAACCCAAGATTTTATCTCCAAAAGAGCCTTCAAGGAGAAAAGGGAGGTTTCAACATATATATAGGAGAAATGGTCCAAGTCTAGCCGACGTGGGACTCCACAAACATTAGTGTAACTTAATTTAGACACAATACTGGGCACTTAATTTTGGAAAGACTAAATGATTAAAAATAAGTCCTTTCACAGTTATTATATGGTTCAATTTAAATGAACAACTAAACTCATAAACACGTAATATTAAATGTTAATGTGTAACCCATTGAGATCCTTGCTACCCACTTAATGCATTTCGTTGGTAAGAGTAAAGAAGCATTATGAAGTTCGGTTATCCATATTTAATATAAAACCTGTTTGGGATAATTGCATTGTGTGAATGCAATATTAAAGATTCATGTTAGTTGAAAGACCAGATGAATCCATTGAAATCAAAAGATTTCACTCACTTTCCAGTAACCCGAAGGGATGCCCCTGGCTTGAAGTGTAGTGAATAAGAGTTGAGCTCTTGTAGAATAACCAAGGCACCAGAAGTTATAGTAGTTGATACCATTGAATCACCTACCAATTCACACACACAAAAAGAAGTACAGTATTGCAAGTATCTTGCATTAGAGAAATTTGAGCAATCATTACCCTTGTGTTTCAACATTTTTTGTTTTTGTATTAAAAGAAACACCAAAATAAAATAAAGTTGTTTTTTTTTATATCAAAAAGATAGTGTTTAGGGCCATTATTTGCAAAATGATGCAGGTTACCAACCAAAATTATTTCCAATCAACAACGTAAACATGGAGTCCTAATTAAACATTCAATCATAAGATATAATAGAAAAGCAAAGCAACTGTAGAAACTCCACCATTTTTCTTGGTTGCTACCGGTTAACACTGATGCGACTTATAGCAGGTGGATGAGCTAATTATGGAGATTTCCACAATTAACTGGTCAGAGTTAAGGAAAGAGAGTCTGTATTCATATAATATAGTTTTCAATTACATCAATGAGTTCTATATATATATACCACATATGGTGGTCGTTACTTGAAAATGGTTCGTTGTCGTCGATTTCAAGATGAACACTTTTTCACTTTGTTGCCAGTTCCTTTCCTTTAACGAGATTATGGAGTTCAAAATAACCAATCAAAAAAAAAATAACACATTTATAGTATCGATGATCTTTTCAGATATTCATCAACACTTCAGAAACCTAAAACAAGAAACAAACAAATTGATGTTGAGCTCAAAAACAAACCTTCAATGAAGATTCCATAAAGAATAGTTTCAATGAACCCTTGAGGGGTTAAACTACCTTGTATTACAACCTATACGCCCTTGGAAGGACTTCAAAATAGTTCACAAGCAAGGCAAATGAAACCCTAGATCAAGATTCTAGAACCAAGATCCAGCCCCACAAGGTTGATTACTGGCACCCCAACCAGCCCGCATCCTATGGGGAACGGAAGTTGACTTCGAGGAGGCGATATTTTAATAAAAGATGTATTACAAATAAATAACTTAAGGGGGTTAACTGACTACGTATACAAATAAAGAACTTAAGAGGGTTAGACTGAATATGGATATAGTACAAGATCATAACCACAGGTACACAACAACATCAATATCCAAATTAAGTAACAAACATACCAGGCTTGGAGCAGCCCAACCAACAGCAGCAGACAGAATAGTCATAACCTAGAAATCATTCAATCGACTTTCTAAGGCCTCGATAATTGGAACTAATATCAGAAAAATGGCAAGAGAATAAAACTTACAATTAAAGCTGAAAGGCACCCTGCCAAAACATATTGCCTGGAGTGACGTATCGTCAAAATCTAAAATCACGATCATAATGTGTTGTGAATAATGAAGTTAAATATATATTTCATTGGAAACTCAACATAACGAGTTTAATGGTTTTCCATCAAACAAACTAAAAAAAAGAAAGGAAACAAGATTCCAAAAAAATAGGATTAGCAATGAATGTTTTGTCTCTTAAGTGTAATATTACCTCCATCTCAAATTTTGAGAAATGTGTATATCCATTTTGAAGAAAAACAATGGTATGATTTTGTCTTATTTAATAACATGTTTCAATCTTAAAAAACACACTACACCAGGATTTGGCATAATGGCATCAAATAACATGGTGTAGCTGTTTTCTTGGACAGAAGTAGGTTTGGAACTCTAGAGATGACCAAAAGAAAGTAAAAAAATGTTATCTAAAATTTTAAGGTTCGATTATCACTTGCTTAGATATTATTGTTGGATCAAGCAAGACCTATAACTTAAATCCAATTCCTTCTGATAATTAAACTATACATGAAATAGAATCTAGATAATAAAATTCAAGATTGAATCTGTGATTCATATAGTCAAACTTCTGATTGTTTGCCAATGCTGTTCGAAATCAATAGCATATGATATATGATACCACAAGTGGAGCATTTATCGATTAAAGTTAATTAAATTCGCTACTGAAATCAAATTTCAAATAATACCCAAATGACAAATAAGGTTAATTAATAACAGCTAAACTCACCGCAACTGCGAAAAATGTCTTGTCTCCGATTTCAGAGAGCACAGTTATCGTAAGAGACTTGCTAAACCCCTAATTTCACTAGACACGTTAGAAAAGGCTTCAAATCACCATGCAAAAAAAAAAAACCGTTAAATTGAAATGGAAAAATAGAACTTACTTGAAGAATTGAAAGCGGAAGTTTTAATGAATACCTCCGGAAAATACAGCCATGGATGCCCTCATTGATTTCGAGCCCTAAATTGAGCATAAAGAGGTGATGGTCTGACCCGTGTTGTGGAATTTCTTGCATATAATGGTTATTAATGTAGTATAGATGGATGTTGATGAGAATGAGCGGCCCGAATCAGATGATGAAGATGAAGAGGAGGATGATCCTGGAAGTGGGGAGATCGATGGTGAGGAGAAGGGACCAAATAGGTTGGCTAATGAAGAATATGATGAGAGCGATGCACATATGAAGAAGCAAGAAAAGGAAGAAAAAACATTCTGACCTTACCCAAACTGGTCTCGACAGAAGGGAAATGCTGAAAAAGGAAACCAAGAAAGCAAGGTCTGACTATTGCATTTAAAGTCAATGCATTATGAGTTGTAATTAATAGATTTTTTAAATCATTGCATAAAATGATTGTATTTTGTCCTTAAAGTCTTGTATTTAAGACTTTATCTTAAATGCTTGTTTGTTAATGTAATATAGATATGCCGCATGCATGTCTTGAAAACTCACGACCTTACCATGTCTCATAAAGCCTTTGAGACTTATTTAAAAATTCCAAGTCCACATTACTTAACACATAATATTTTTATTTTTTTTAACAAACGCCGTGGATCCATCAATCTTGTAATTGCACCCTAACCTTAACTAAAGATCGCAATCTTGTTGGTAAATATTACCGTAGAAACGAATAAAAGCATGTGAGTCGGTCCAAAAAAGTGCTGGTTGCGTCTTTTTGAGTGGTTGCTCGCTAGCAATTGAAACCACCGGGTATATTCCTTTCCAATCCCTCCGGCGACCTCTTCCACCCGAAAATCACGCCCTCACCATTCGCTCTTTGTTTCCCCTAAATTAAAGCGATTATATATCCCTTATACCCGTCGCAGGACCACCATTGAATCGTCAAGATGATGATTATGATGGAGCACTCGATTTTTCCGGCCACCGAAGCGCTGTTATGACCACCGCCACATCTACTTCTCTTTTCTCCGATCTTTTATGATTTTCTTCTAAATTATCGTATATATATGCATCCCTTTTGCTGTGTTCCAGCCGATCATAATAATTCCATGCCTGCTACTCCCTCCTCCTCTGCCGTCCTGGGATCGGATTCCTCCAAGCCGATACATATCAACAATAACAACAACCACGATCATAACCACCACGTTGCTTTCAATACGGTGTCCGATGCTGCACGGCAACCGACGATGAGGTTGTCTGGTGGAGATCAGAGAGATGTCAAGATCAATGATATCGTAGGGAATGGGATATCAGGAGTTCTGCATAAGTGGGTTAATTATGGTAAAGGCTGGCGGCCAAGATGGTTTGTRTTACAAGACGGCGTGCTTTCCTACTATAAGATTCATGGACCTGATAAGATTGTGGTTAGTAAAGAGACTGAGAAAGGGTCAAGGGTCATCGGCGATGAGTCTTTCCGCCGTTTGTCTCGTCACCGTAATTCCGTCCTTAATATTACCAACTCTCATCGTCCCCACCGCAAGCCCGTCGGTGAAGTCCATCTCAAGGTCAATTCAGTTACCCTTCTGAAAAATTTCATTACATTTCAGTGATCACCCATCATCACAAATCTATCGATCGCAACCTATCTTTGCGATTTGCTTTGACGCCTAGCGGTTTTCCTTGATTAAAGAAAACAAAGCCTATTGTTTCTATGTAATTTGGGACGTGATGCTGTTTTTGAGTTGGGCTTTGGTGGCAATTTCAATTCTCTGACCATACATTGTAGATTTATGTAAAAGCTTCTATGTCGGAGCAATCTGCCTGTTCTGATTTCTGTTGGTCGGACTTTCTTGAACTTGTTTTCTTTATTTTCTACTTGATCTATCTACAAGAATTTTGTGAATTCCCTCTTTGCTTTTGTATTTGGATTCAGTATTCATTCTACATCAGCTTGAAGGAGGTCAAAAACCTCTTTCAACTTCACAGTTCCACTGATGTTTTTATTCTCTATGGTGAGAACTTGTTGGTTGAAACTGTTCTTTTAAATATCTATGAATATCTGTTTGTCTATGGTCCTGCAAGTCAAATTTGCGATATAAACATGCAAGGGGGATTCATATTGTGCATTCACTCTGTGGTATACGGGGTTCTAAACTTTGTCTTATAAGTTATTCCATTTGAATTTGATGGTTTTGCATATTACTTTTCTATGTACTGCACATCATGAGTTTGTTTCCTGCTACATTTTCTAGGTTTCATCCATTCGTGAAAGTAGATCAGATGATAAAAGATTTTCCATTTTTACGGGAACAAAAAGGCTGCATTTGAGGGCAGACACTAGGGATGATCGAATTGCATGGATGGAAGCTTTGCAGGCTGTGAAGGGCATGTTCCCTCGAATGTCTAACAATGAATTAATGGCTCCTGTAGGCGGCATTTCAGTGTCAACAGAAAAGTTAAGGCAAAGGTTACTGGAAGAAGGTGTAAGTGAGGCAGCCATCCAGGACAGCGAACATATTATGAGGAGCGAGTTTTCAGCAATGCAAGATCAATTAGTGCTTCTTAAGCAGAAGCACCTGCTTCTCATGGATACACTGCGAATGCTAGAGGTACATGTAATATCTCATTCAGGAAAAAAGTGTCCTACTAATTTGGGTTTACTCGAGTTTCTTTGTATTGAAGTTCTCAAACCTTTTGTGTTTGCTAATTCCGCACATGACTTATTTCCAGCAGGGATGTAGGTTATCATCTGTTAATCTTATTGGCTTGGTAGGTCATAATTTTTGTTTCATTTGGATTTGTATAGATGCAGGGTTGAGGAAAGTGTACTTTAATTCCTTTGGGTGACAATTGACATGAACTGAAATTGTTCATGAACTCCCTATTACATTAAATATTCTTACATAACTCATGTTTTTCTAGTACCCGATTTATGTTCATTATTAGGTAGTGACTATATCAACACCTGTCTTTGATTTTGATCTTTATCTGCCATTTAATTCCGTGTTCAACCACCTCCTACTCCAGTTCTTGTTAATTCTTGCTTCCACTTGCTAATAATTTAATAATATTGTAATTCATGGTGTTATCGACACTCTTCCTGACTACTGCATTCTTGGTGTACCTTGTCTAGGTTAGGCTATTCAAACCGTGATCAATTTTGATTCCTTCTGTCTGTTGATCTTGGCTCAGCTATTGCTGAAAAAAATGTGAATAGGTTAATCAAACAATACAGATTTACTGTTGAAGTCTCCGGTCAGAATTTATAGGTTAAGTACAGATAGCCTCTAAATTTCTTGCTTTAATGTTCTAATGTTCTTTTCTGTTTTTATTTATTTATTTTTTTGCAATTCCATTTGCTTGCCAGAAAGTGCATACATGGAGTTGTTGCAATTGGGGGGGGGGGGGGACATTATTGCTCTTCTTCTCTAACTCATATTAGAGTTCCAACTGATCCGTGGTCATGACCTTATCTTCTTGAGGCTATAACTTTCTTGCTCTAGGCCCCAAAATGCATATATGCTGTTGGAAAGTTTATATTATGTAGATTATTTCTATGGTATCAAATCATCAATTGATCTATCATGCATGCATTAAATTGAGGTAGAAACTCCAAGAAACATGATTTCATGAATGAAAAAAGCAATATCTTGAAAACCACAAGAGTCTGATCACAACTTTTAGTCGGTCATTTCTAATCAGAGACGTACATATCTTTGTCATTTAAACCAAAAAAAACAGGTTTTAGGTTATTCATAAGCCTCTCTTTATTAAAGGTTAGCATGCAATGTTAAGAAGCAGCTAGATTGAACAATTAAAATAGGAACAAGATTGAAAGACAACTGGCGGATGCTTGAAAAGTAAGGTTTCTGGCTATTCGAGAGGCTAGAGCTCTCCTATGAACATGCTATAAATATTTTTCTGGATGATTTTCTCACTCCCTCTCTTCCTTTTTTTTTACTGCTCTAAAAACCCTGAATTACTCTATCTAGAATATAACCTCTTGGTGGGCGTGGGCTTAGGCCGGTGCATAACATTACCCTGCCCCCACAAAGCCACCTTGTCCTCAATGTGGATGGGATCTTCAAATCAGCCTTCCATGCTACTTCATCTCCCCACCCAACTGCAAGTAGAGACAAAACTTCCCAAATCAGCCTCATTTCACCCATTCTTTTCAAAGCCAAAGTCGAAGTCAAAAGGTTTTCAGCAAGTCTTGCCATTTCTGTTATTCTACCAACTTATAGACTCGTTCTGGTTTTCTTGCCTCAAGCTACTCTCTACATCACCAGATTTAACAACCAGCAAATCGTTCTTAAACAACAGTTTTAGATAGGAAAGTAGTCTATGAAGCACTTGCAAGGCTGTAAAGTTGTCGCCCATCCAAGCCACAACAATGCATACTTTAAGCATAGGGCTAGTGCTGAATATTGGAAGTTTAGGATATCTCAAACTAATATGTGTGAGGACGAGTCCATATGCATCTACCGTGTTACGAACTGGAATAGCTTCCTTTGTTGTATTGAGATTTCTAGCTATAACATCCTTGGTTGGCTCATCCTCAGAGAGTGTTAAGCGCACGTGAATGGTGGCTCATTGAGAAGCTTTGACTATCTCAGGACATCGGGACAGGGCCTAATGTCCCCCGTGTTAACCCTCTTCCATCCCGATATGATTCTGATCTCACTACAAATCCCATGTGTGCCTTTCAAAGCGATAACAACTTGAGATCTCCACAAGATCTTTACTTGAATTTTGAAGTCATCCAGGACCTTTTCTTTTGGTTTTTCGGAAAAGTAAACTTCGCCAAAGAGGGTTTATAGAGTTCCCTTGAAGACCGCTAAACAAAATACCCCTTCTAGTGCTTTTGATCCCAAGGATTTTTTGTAGACAATGACGATTAGGAAGGGGGGCCTTGTATGAATCATATGTAGTTCTTTCATGTTATTTGACCTAATCACACGACCATTATAGAGACAGAATCACAGAGTGTTTCACCTGAGATGGACGAGTCGTATACACAAGTCCCTTCCCAATTCATACCTAGGTAAAATTTGACCAACAACTATAATCGCAGATGTTGGACGATTGAACCTTCTTGTTGAGAGAATGGCCTTATCAATTGCAGGAATGGAACACAAATGCATTTGGCCAACCAGTCTTGCACCAATCTCACACAAGTGATCTAAAACTTCACTTGAGGTTCCAAAGTACGAGAACAATGGTTAAACAAGATCAGATCCCAATAATCCCAATTGCTAAACAAGATCAGATCCCCCAATTTCCCCATAAGCTATTTCCCATGGTTCTTGATTCCATTCAGCTTTACTGGTGCCCTAGCATCTACAAGATCTTCATAAGAACTCATCTCTTTTCTCGTTTTCATAAGTTACAAAACCATAGGATGATTTAAACTAGAAATTTTAGCATAATCTTTCTTTGTTTTACCTCTAACTGCTATAGCAGTGTTGATTAATTACCATCATCAACAATGGCATGGTGTCTATAAATCTCTACCGTCGTTTCTTGAAGTAGATTTGCAATAGGATCAATATAACAAATTTCATCTGAGTTCCTGGTCTTGGATGTTACGATAACACAGTTATGGATGTAGCTCCATGGTTGGAAGCAATCATCCAGACTGACAAGCACGATGATGATGCAAGATGTGTCCTCCAAAAGAACTATAGCAGAAGCACCAAAAACATGGGAACCATCACCGGTCAATGCAGTCATTAAAATATTAATCACTCTAATAGTTTTTCGCCTCAATCGAAACCCCTCCATTTACGTTGCGCTACCTTTGTTTTCCAGATTCTTGATCCTTCACACAACGTTCCTACTCTTAGAAATTCTTGATCCTCTTTCACACTCCATTTGTCTCATTTTTTTTATTGAACAATAAAAGAAAAAGAACCGAATTTATAATATTTAGTTCCATCGCCAGGTAAAATGGAAAGGCAAATAAAGGTCTTCTTCTCTAAGCAGTTAACACGGTTGATAGCGGAAATCATGGTCCGGACCTTGATTTGAGATAGCGGTTATCGCGATGGTATATGGTGGTATAGCGGTAAAAATAATTATGTTCATAAAATATATATGAATATATATGA
Organism: Cynara cardunculus var. scolymus; assembly: GCF_001531365.2. Lineage (NCBI taxonomy): Eukaryota > Viridiplantae > Streptophyta > Magnoliopsida > Asterales > Asteraceae > Cynara > Cynara cardunculus. Next base: position 13,490 of record NW_020201575.1, read on the forward strand.
AACTCAAAATATTATATGCCTAATACATGTCAAGTCAAACAAGTCAAACCACACAAGCAACATAGTAATAGAGTTTATAAATAACTGCAATCCACAGGCTCGACATCTGAATTGACATCATTTACTACATGATTGTTAGTTTAGTCTTCAGCAGTTGGGGGAATCAAAGATGGACGGTAGAATAAATATTGGAGTAGGAATGGTCGAGCAGCGGACAGGGTTGTCAGGCTGTGAAATTCATGTGGACTTGAGCAGGAGCTGCGGACTCGAGCGTTAATTGAGCACGAGCTGTAGAGTGTGGACTAGAGCATGGGGGACCTATTAAGATGGCCACAAGGGTCGACTTTGTATCCAACTTCCACATCCAAGGGGGACCTATTAAGAGCCGAGCAGGCTCCCATGCACCCACTAACTCTTTTACTGTAAGAGAAAATTTAGGCGCCTAAAAGGTGCACCTGATTGATTTTAAGGGTGCTCTCATATATTTTGAGACCAGATTTATAGTGGATATCAAATTGTGAGATACAATTGGTTGTAAGTTCAATTCCTACATCTAGCAAATATTTAATTGTTGATCTTTTGAATTTTGCCTCCCCGCGCCCGTGGCCCTACAAAATATTATTACTAAAAATACTAGTAATAAGTATACATCTACAAGGATCGAACTCGCAACCTCAATTATAATTATAGACTTAACTTATAACCACACCCTTCTTGTTTATTGCTCTCCCATTTTGATTTTATTACTTTTCTTCATGATTTATTTCTTTTTTCATTGCAAATTCATCTTAAAAGTCGTTTTTTATCTCGTTTTCAAGGCAACATATATTTATTTCAATGGTTAAGGTCAATTCCATCTGAAACATGTATTTTGTTCCCCAAATCGACACAATTGACTTTTACCCGGGTCAAACCGTGTTGACTTTCCCCCAGGTCAAACCGCAGTTTTATGGATTCAGCTTAAAGGTGCACCCACTAAAAAAAATTCCTGGGTCCGCTACTGTCTATATCTCATACACTATTGATGATCCACTAGAGCTATGCTGTTAATTGCGCCCAAAGCGGTACTATTGCGGTTCGTGGTCAAGGGACAAATAGCGGTGGTCAAATGGTGGTCTGGAATAGCGGTCCCACGATTAGCGCTGCTATTGAACGCTAAATGACCTCATTCTAAACGCAAAAAAGCTGCCCCATAACCGCTATTTGTAGATAGGCGATTTTGGTGTTAAAAGAGTAATCTTGTGGGCTTCTATTTTGGACCTGCAATAGATTTTATTTTAGTCTAACAATACAGAGCTTCATTTTTCTTACTTTCTTGGACTTAGACACCATTATTCTTATTCTTTTGAGTTTGGACACCATCACTTTGACCTCTGGCTTTGAATAAAAGCATTCACATTGTTCAATTGTTTTATTTGGACTTGGACATCATTATTCCTATATATTTTTTATTGAATACATATCAGATGTCGAGTTATGATGCATCTATAAAATTCTAGTTATTATATGAACCGCTATTTTTGGACCGCTATACCACTGCTTTACCATTGCGATAACCGCTAATCACGGTCTTGACCCGCAATTTCATGTTTTGACCGTTGTAACAGCATAGCTCTGGAGGGAGAGAGGAATTCTTGCATACATTACATTCATTTGATGAGGGAGGACATTAGCATGTAGGAGATGTATATCACATAAAATTGTTATAAGAGATAATGCCTTATCTCTTCAACTGAGATATGTAATCATTTTGATTCTATTTCAAATCTTTTAAGTAACAACATAATTATCTGTTAGGATTTTCATGCCTCATGTCGTCGGATCTAGGGTTTGGGATCGCTTTCACTTGATTGGCCCCCAAATATCAGAAAGCCTGACACGTTTGATATATATGCTAAATTTGAGGAGCGTTAGATATATGGGTTATTAGCATTGATATTTCTGTTTTGGGGGGTTTCTATCTCTGCGTTGGCCCATGATATTGTTTTTCTCCCTCAAAGATATTCTTCTGGGTTTCTTTTGTTTAACACATCTCTTGTGTTTGTTGGATGGGGCGAGCCTTGAAGCAACCGGTAAGGTTGCTTCATTATGAGTGCAATATCACAGGTTTGAGTCGACCATTTTCTTTGCGAAAATGTAACACAAAGTTGCACAAGAATATTTCATTCCCCAACCTTGCAAAGCCGAGGAGCCTTGTTGCATTGTGGTCATCCTTATTATTTGTCCAGTCTAACGTCGGTTCTTTATTGCAACATCTGTTTCTTTTCCTCAATGTAGTATCAGTATGACTACCTTCCGGTACTTTATCAGTATAGAGCCTTCTATTCTTCCATTTGTTATACACTTCTACAAGTTATTTTTCTTTTTACAAATTAAATATAACACTATTATCTTTTGTAGGAAGTACTATTGTATTTATACTCTTAAATGTATGATGTATGGTAGTAGTAAAACGAAAAGACTCGAATGATTTGTACTACATTTAAAATCATTTTCATGTTTCGGTAATTTGCTCTCTGTTGCTTGTAGACAGAAAAGGTTGATCTCGAGAACACAGTAGTAGATGAGAGCCAAAGGCAGTCAAAGGAGGTTGGGGCAACTTCGAGACTAAAGCAAGAGAAATACAGTGGTAGGCTTGCGAAGTCGTTTTATTTGACTCTAATTGATTCCGTTTTCACTCTTTGACATTTAACAGTCTTTTTTTCCCTACAAGGTATATGATGATTTTATTGTTCGTGTTGGTAGTCTAGGAAGGCCTGACACAACCCAGGATATCTTTCTGTGGATTGTGGATGTGTGTCAATAAGGATATGCTCCACCACAAATCTGAAAAATGGCTGCTACATTAGTAGTAAATGAAAGAAGTTAGGACCCACATCTAAATTGTCAAAAGTATTGTGTTACATTTTTTTCTACAACATTAGTCATCCGATTTTAAGCAAATTAAAAGCTGTCATATTAAAATAATTTGACTGAATAAACATTAAATAAGGAGAGGATTTGCAGCTCCATATACTATGCTATAGAAGTAAAATGCTGATGGATCCATCAAAGATAGGTGATGGAAAACACAGGAATAGTGAAAAAGGTCGGAGTTTCATGCATTCAGGAGAGTTGGTGCATGGGTGCACAATCTAGCAAAATCCAAGCACGGATTAAGAAATCCAGAACTATCATCTCGCGTAGGCTAGTCTATCACCTTGATTTGTTTCATCATGATGTTTTCTTGTTATGACTTAGAGGTCCAGCAATTTTAGCTGATAAAAATCACGTCTGCTATTCACTCTATGCAATGAAAAGTTCATGGGCCATAGATGTTTAGACTTTTGGGAGGCTTAAATTCAACCATGGAAGGATTACATTTGATAGCTGGTAATCACATTCAAATTTGTAAAGTTCTGTAATAGGCACAATTGCAATAGTTTCTAAGGATGCAAAGCAATTATTATACACAAGGAAATTGATGTATGATGTCATCTTCTAGGCTATACGCTCCTCTTTTAGATAATGGTTTCTATGTTATTCGTGCCTTATCCTTGCCATATTTATAGATGGCAATTTTTCTCAACTAGTTTGTATGTATTGATCATATATAGCTTTTTTAACTGCTAAAGTGAACTCTCTATGAAAAATTTGAAGAATATATAAATTTCTCTGCTGCCTTCCCACTTCTATTTGACATCTTCTGTTATTTGCCAGAAGCAAGTGCAAGTGAATCTGAAGATGATAATGATAGAGGAGATGCTGCAGAAGAAGAGACTGATGACGAAGACAATGCATTCTTTGACACTCGGGACTTCCTGTCATCTGGTTCTTTTCGAAGTACCGGGTCCGACATGCGATCATCTTCTTTTTCATCTGATGACGAAGACCTTCAAGTTAATGAATCAGATATTGATGCTTCCATTAGATCAGTTGGTACTAACTTCCCTCGTGTTAAGCGGCGGAAGAAGTTGCCTGATCCTATTGAAAAGGAGAAGGGGGTAAGTCTTTGGTCAATGATCAAAGACAACATTGGAAAAGATCTTACCAAAGTGTGTCTTCCTGTATACTTCAATGAACCTCTATCCTCTCTGCAAAAATGTTTTGAAGATTTGGAGTACTCTTATCTTCTTGACCGGGCATATGAATGGGGCAAAAGGGTGAGTATTTTTCCATATGTATAATTTTTATATAAAATCAATTTACAATGAGAAAGAGGGTACTTTTCTAAGACTCCTTGAAATGTTATTTTAAAAAATTATGAGTCACCGAGTAGATTTTTCAATATGGTCAAAGAGTTATTTGTTATTTTGAACTACCTGGTATATTACTAAAATGCATCAATAAATAATGATAAAATGGTTGGCAAAATGGGAAAGACAAAATATTATTTAGAAGGGAAAATTTGCACTGAAAGGAACATTCTTTCTTCTGGTTCCAACTTTGAGAATCCTACTTCCTTAAGCTCTGTTTTCTGTCTACAAGGCCTCTGAAACAAAAAGTTATAGTAATTTTGTTTCAAAAGTGATTTTTTGTTCACGAACTTATAATGCGTTTTTCTCGTTACAAAGTTATAGTAAGTTCCCTCAATTGCATCAAAGACATGGTACGTTCGTCCGAAATGGAGTTTGAAAGCAGGTTTCCCAAAATAGGAAATCATAAGAAAGGACCTTTAACTCTGATACAATTTGTTCTATTTTGAATGTCTCATGTTCGAACTCCATAGAACATTTTATGCTCCCATAAATCGACCAAAATGCCTAAATGTCTTGTGAGTATGAAGTTAGAATAGCTGTACTTAGTTGTACTACTGCATCACAGCACTTTGTGGATCTCATCATGCACTCGGTCATTCCTTACTTATAAGTTGCCTAATATCTGCTACACATAATATATGATGTTAGCCTATATAACTATGGAAATCCGATAATTTTATTGTACAAAAATATGGATGGGCGCCACATAAGTTACATTAATTTCAATTGCCATTTGCTAATCTATGGATCATGTCATCTGACGTGAGAGGAGAGTTTTGTATGCAATTTGTAGTCATGGAGAAATTTTCCAATCTGTTCTCTAATTCATATTCAAATTTTCTTTGACCTTAAAAGTTGTAGAAAATACATTGATGTTTGATTATCAGGCGGGAAGTATTATTGTTAACCAAATAAATGATCGAGGTTACCTTAAAAGGATTAATTTTCATCATATGATCACTTAATGATATCGTGGCTATGAGTTCTAGTTAAATATGACGAAGGATGAGTGCATATACAACTACTTTAGTGTTGCAAGTTATGACATTGAGGGACCATATATCTTATAACCGGAACACCCAACTACTTTGTGTTCTCAGTATTATAGTTAATGCCCGATGGAAGAGAGATTTGTTAGGCATTAGTTCTTGGATGTGAGGGTTATGCATGCAAATAGGGCATGACCTGAAATATGTACGAAATGGAGGGAACAATGCTCTTTTTGCTCTCTGAGGCTTATCATATCGTACCATTGTTATTAAGTGTGGCAGTGAAGATGAAGGATGAATGGGATGGAAAGGCAAGTATGGATGTGGATATTTGTAGATAGTCTGAGGTAGGGTGATAAATGAAAGAGCAAAAGGATAAGAGGAAACACAGTTGATAGAAATATAACGGGTGTAAGCTTTTTACTAGTAGCTTTGATTAGCTTTGGTAGGAAGCAGTATGATCAGCATACTTAAAGCTCTTCTCTTGAAAACTGACTCTCATGATGAACCCTCTGATGTATTTGTGAGTATATACTGCAGCGTGAGTCTAAAGCTGAAAATATTATAAAAATCGAAGATGGAGGTAATCCCCTAAATCAATTAAGCTCCTTGAAGTCAGGTTATGTAAATTCCGTCATCCATATTCTTTATCTCCCATAATAAACTGCATATCTGTTTAGTATTGCTGTTTTATACTCCCCACACTTTTAACAATAGAAACCATCTGTTTAGGCAGCTATAACGTCAATGATGGTTTTGGAGGGTTACATCATTGGTGATGATTGACGATGCCTTCATCTGTAATTATGTGGCTGTGATTGAGTATGTGAATGCTACTATGTTGTTCATGTACAATGATTGGGGTAGTTTGGCAAATAGTTATAACAACGCACTAGTAGGCAGGGATAGTCATATTTGAGTGGTATATCGGATGAAAGCTTTTGTTGATTAGTGTCGAGTCAGATGGGACCATTTATGATTGTGGTGGCCTGGTGCCAGTGACAGCAGAGGCATGGTGGTAAGTTAGAGTGATAATATTGATGTTTGATACGGTAAATAAACTGAAGCATTGCTAAAAATAAGTATGAAATTCATCCCTGGACGAGGGTGGCTAATAGTTCTTTGATACATGATCACATTGAAACATCGTCAGCAATTTTCTTGCTAGAGTTAGGAATGAGAAGTTATAGATCACATGGAAACAAGACTAGTGGCCTATATGATCTTGTCAAGCTAATAGATGAGATTTCGTTACTCATGGATAAAATGGAAGTAGTTACATAAAACATGTGTACACGAATGAGGAGAAAAAAATATGCAGGTCTTGTACATAATGAAGTTGAAGCTCTAAATGTGGATTTAGAAAATTTTCTTCCTCATCAATGGACGTTAAATATGGCTGATCCCGCATGGTGATGCTTAGATGTAATGATAAAGCAGGGCATCACTTGAATTGCTATATTTGATCATAATTTTTTTAACATAAGCCTCGGATATGTGAAGCTTGAAAAGCCCTGGATTTCAGGATTTTGTTGGACACGAGAACTTAGTACCTCCTTTCAACCAAATTTTTATTGTGGACTTCCTGCTTGTTGGTCTTCCTTTTCTTTTCATATATACCTCATATACATCTGGTCATCTTCTGTTAATAATTTATCTCTTGTTTATTTGTGTATTTATCTGATTATTTAATTGAATGACTGCTACAGACTTCTTTGCTTTGAGTCTCACCCCTTTTATTATCAAATCTGTTTTAGGGTAACAGCCTTATGCGGATTTTGAATGTGGCTGCATTTGCTGTATCTGGATATGCTTCTACTGAAGGAAGAAACTGCAAACCATTTAATCCATTATTAGGGGAGACGTATGAAGCAGACTATCCAGATAAAGGGCTTCGGTTTTTTTCTGAGAAGGTTTACTTCTTATCTTCACATGAATCAATCTTATCATGTGTCATTTGCTCAGATCAATAGTTTTACACGACACATGATCAATATAGCTGTGTACCATCAGATATAAATCATTTGCACGACAAGTGTACCTCAAAAACAATTTTTGCTCTTAATGGAAGTCTTACCATTGTAATCACTCTTAAACTTGGAGCAGAATGGGTGGTGAACTTTAGTTCCCATATACACTAATCTTATTCACGAGGTCCTGTAATGCATCATACATTATTAGCTAATAGTTGTTCTCTTTTTTCGTCTGCCTTAGGAAAAGAGGGGACTTTTTAATGGGAAGGACATCTGATACAAAATTCTAAAGATAGAAAAAAATTACATGAGGAGGAACTCCAAAGACCGGGGATAATAGGCTAAAATGACAAAAAAGATGATTGTGACTTTTACGAAACCCAAACTTTGCTTTGACATTATGATTATCGATCATAAAGTGAGCCATTGTTTGGTTATTAATAAATTTAAACTAAACCCTACTTAGTTTTGACATTATGATTATCGATGAAAAAGTGAGTCATTGTCCCGTTTTTAATAAATTTAAAAGATATGTTGGATGGGAAGAACCCTCGTGGATGAAAATAATTGAAGGGTTAAATAGGAAGAGGAAGGTGTTACGTGATAAATTTAAAGATAGGCTGAAAGACTGTGAGCCAAATTTATTTAGTTCTTTTTACCTATGTATATATACTTTCCTCTCTATTTAGATGGTAACGATAGGAGAGACAAAAATTAACTGCAGAGAAATAGTAAGGTTATTGTTCGAAAGACATAATCGTATAAAATTTTAATTTAAGTTTTTGGTTTCAGGTGTACTGTTAGACCATTGGCCGATTCTCAAGGTTGAGACTAAAGAGATAGTGTGTGGTCATGGTTGTGCTAGATTTGCTTTCTGAACATATTAAATCGCTGCTTTTATCATGCTCTTATTTCTGATTGTAATTTTTCACTTTGTGTTTTATGAAACATATCAAGATAGGGCTTTTTACCTGCTTCTTAACACCTCTTACCCAGTGATTACCCAGTGAGAGGTTCTTACCCAAGTAAGAGATTGATGTTTACCAAAACAAAAACAAAGTTCTGACTAGTCACCATGCTCTGACCATGCTACGTCTAGAGACAGAACTGAAAATGTGTCCATCCAGAGACAGATGAGTTTTCCCTTACTTACCCCTTGCAGTCACCAACACTCCTGTCGATTTTGGAAAAATGGGAGCAACTACAAGAATCACAACCCTATCTTTATCTTCTACCTCCATCATCCATCTCTTCTTTTCTCCTCTCTTTTCCCAAAATCCACCCGTCTCAATAGAGTTTAGGGCTCTCTCCCCCACTGCTGCCGCCGCCACAATCTATATTACAGAAGAATCCTCTTTGAACACTCTTCTTGAACGCCTCAGAATCAAGCATCTCAAAGACTCGACGAGGAGAAAACTTTGGGGTTTTCCAAGAAATATAACAAGGAGAAAACTTTGGTGTCTTTGGAATTGGAGTTCAGAGGAGATGTTTTGGCTACTTTGAAGGAGATGGCGTTAGTTAATGCCAACTGGGATGGGATTGGTATCACATGTCCATTGATGATAGGTTTACTATATGGGGATATGTGATGTCTTTCATGAAAAAGTGTGGTTTGAATGCTTAAAAATATTATTTGGTTTAAATTATCTAAATTGTAATATGTTACATATATGTCGAGTATTAATATAATTCATAAGTAGAATAAGATTCAATAATATATGCAAAACTTTGGTAAGGAATAATTTTTGCTGAGTACATAATACAAAATATTTGGTAGATAATAATTTTTGGATAAAACTACTTTATATAGAAGCGTACAATGGTTATTCTTACTTAGTCGGTACTTGGTATAGAACATTTTGGTAAACAACAATTGTAATCAGAGCACTTACCTGAATCAGCACTTACGCATATAATTTGGTAAACAGCCTCATAATATGTTTTTAACATCTTAGTTTGTACTAACTTCTATGGTTTAATGTGTGAATGCTGCATTTGGTAATATTTATATATTTGCTTCATTAAATTTTAATATTTGTCATGAGAGAGCCTCCTTTCAAAAATGTGCATGTTTCCTACCACTCTATACACTATATATATTTTTTCTTCTTAAGGGACAGGGGAATGTCTTTTCTTTGGTGTGGAATATTCTGTTGAACCCTTCCAATTACTTGGTTTACTTATGCAACAGGTTAGTCATCACCCAATGATTGTAGCATGTCATTGTGAGGGTACAGGATGGAAATTTTGGGGAGATAGCAACCTGAAAAGCAAATTCTGGGGTCGTTCAATTCAGCTTGACCCTGTTGGGGTTTTAACTCTGCAATTTGATGATGGAGAAATTTTTCAGTGGAGTAAGGTACTGCATAAATGTTTATCGAATTTCCAATCTGTATGAGATTAATCTGATGTTGACTCTTCTTTCAGGTAACAACATCCATATACAACCTTATTTTGGGCAAGCTATATTGTGACCACTATGGCACTATGCGTATCCAAGGGAACCGCAGTTATTCCTGTAAGCTGAAATTCAAGGAACAGTCTATCATAGAGCGTAACCCGCATCAGGTTTTTCTATTTCTGCCATTGTTCTCAAGAGTTTACCCTCCTAGTTTATAACAGCAAAAGTAGGCAGGAGGCCTCTGTTTTATAATGGATTATTGTATGTGTTAGTGTATCACCATGTAGTGCCATAAAAAGTAAATAGCCCTCCGATAGTGGTGGGGTTTCTATTTCTTCTTTTCCAATTGGCTGGGGAGTCAAATGACCATTTATTTCTTCAAGAGGTCATTTGACTTCCCAACCATGAAAGCTAAAAATAATTGTACATTATTTCTTCAAGAAGACACTTGTATTCAATACAAATGAGATTTCATAATAAAAGCAGATAGGTTCCTTCAAACTTGAAAAAGATAGAATATGCATGCATCTCCTGCTATGTACTTTAAAAACACAAAAAAGGTAATAATTAAACTTTAACGGGTCTCTCTTAATCATGTTATGGCATTTCGTTACTAGTTTGAACATAATGAATAATCTTGAATGATTCAGGTACAAGGCGTTGTTCAAGATCATGCTGGAAAGACTCTGGCAACTTTAATTGGTAAATGGGATGAGAGCATGCATTATGTGAATGGAGACTGTTCTGGAAAGGGAAAAGGTGACCCGTATTCGGATGCTCATTTGCTCTGGAAAAGGAGCAAGCCTCCAATGGTTCCCACAAGATATAATTTAACGCGTTTTGCTATTACCTTGAATGAGCTTACCCCTGGACTAAAGGTATAATTATTACTTTGTTCTGTTTTTTTTAAGATGAGGTTTGTAAGCAATGTTTATGTATGACCTTCTAAAGTTGGTTCATTTTGGAAAGTCTCTTTTTTCTTGTTGTGATGTTTTCTTTATTTCAGGAGAAGCTTCCACCAACTGATTCACGGCTAAGGCCAGATCAAAGGTGTTTAGAGAGTGGGGAATATGAAATGGCCAATTCCGAGAAGCTAAGACTAGAGCAGCGTCAGCGACAGGTACACCTTTAATCTGTTTTCTTTCTTTCTTTTTATTGCCATGGGTTTGCTTGGTTGGTTGACCGTGTGCGATTCAGGCTCGGAAAATGCAAGAGAGGGGGTGGAAGCCACAGTGGTTTGCAAAGGATAAAGGAAGTGATAGTTTTGTTTATACAGGGGGTTATTGGGAGGCCAGAGAAGAAGCCAAGTGGGATTCCTGTCCAGACATTTTTGGACAGTTTTCTTCTTCAGATCAGACGTTAGATTAAGAGCAACAATTTTCAAGATATTATTTATTCATAGGTCTTGCTTCCTTCTTTTAGAGTATCTTGTGTTTTCTGTACTCTTTTTACCTTGTGTATTTTTGGTTGCTTTTATTTGGTCCTGTAGTTACCTCCATGCGGCCCCTCATTCATGGTCCTTTTTATTTCTTATACATACGTACATACTCCATTTGATATTGACATGCCATAAAGGTCAGATTCATCACCTCAATTATCAAAAATACTTGGGCTATTTGAATTTGTTTAATACCCACGTGATGTTGGCCCTTACAATTTTGTTTTAGGCATTGTCAAGCCCATGACAAGGAGCGAGCTTGCTTGCGATCAATTACATGTTGGCTTGAAAAGCTCTTGCGGGGCTCAAGTTTTTGGACGCTGAACCACTTTAGATTGTGGCTAGTAAAAACCATAAAGGTTGCATACATTACATTGGGGGTCACTGGGTTGGTTAAGAGGTGGGATGGCAGAAAGCCTTGCATCTCCATGTTTCATTTTTGTCTTTATTATTTTATTGGAAAAATAGTAAAGCGATGGATTATTTATATGTATCTATTAAATAAAGTAATGATGCTGGCCATGATTCACAGGAATATGTTGTAATCTTAGATAAGAGTGGGGAGGGTTACCGTTGTAAAAAGTTGATTGGTGAGACAAAGAAAACGAAGACACCAAGTCTGTATTTCATCCGTCCATACATACACTGAGAGCACCTTCAATAGATTCGGAGAAAATAAAGATTTTAGGTATGTTTTCTACTTTAAGATATTTCTATCAAATGGAGAAAAGTAGGAATGTAAAAAATCTTTCAAATTTGGAGTATCCTGAAAATGATTACAAAGAGAGAAATTCTATTAAATATATTTTATCAATAAAAAACTAAAAATAAATATTTAGAAAGAAAATGTATTTTATTAAATAAAATAAATATGTTAATAATATAATTAATATTGTGATATTTGAAATAGAGACTTTTGTAACCTTTTGACATATGATGCAATATAAAGATGTTTCTTTTTGAGATTTTCTTTTTTTAGCTTTTTTCCAGTCTTCTACGCAGGTTTGAGTCTTTTTCTTAGATTTATTTTTATTATTTTTTGACTTTTTTTGAAAGTCTTATTTTTTTTGGGGTATAAGAGCATCTTCAATTTTTACCTTCTAGATTCAGGTTAATGTAACACACTCAATTCTGAAAAGAACGACCAACTTAAAATTTTCCTACATTAAATAAAGGATGAATCCATTTCTTAATAATCAATGCTTGAATTACCTCAAATAACAAATCTATATTGAACATCAACAATAGGTAAACCAAACTTTACCCAAGTCTATATTTAGGGGCGGCGTTACTAAGCCTAACAACGGTCGCTATCTACACAAATGAAAGATATCATCAGATAACTAATTCCTTTTTTATGCCTCTAACTAGCACGAATCTCGTCAAAGTGTCACTAATATCATTTACCCCAAGGACCTGATACACATGCCGACAAAAGAAAAGAGGTTAGGCTTAACGCCTAGTGAGTTCGAGCAGAGCAGTTTTCATCAGTCATATGAAATGGGAAAACAAACAGAGTGTTATTTAAATCACAATTTTCAAGGTGAAATTATATTTAAAATAAAAAGCAATATGTTTCCTAAAACCCACCATTTTTAAAACACATTAACCAAAACACCATCAACATGAAACCAAAACCCAATAATCACACAAAACGTGATTGATGATTAATATCCAAATAACGAAATAATGAATAAAAATCTATTATCCAAAACATTAGTACATGGATACCAAAACCATAAATTATAATTACTCTTCAAACTCAAATCAACACTAAAACATGGATAGTACTATCCATGGATAACACCTACAGTGACGGGGGACATCTGTATTCGTTGAAAGTGGTGAGCACAAAGTAAGCGACACATCAACGTTATCAAGTATCACTTCAAGATTCAATTGACCTTAATGTCAATCCAAACGATAACACCTCATGTGGAAGAGTTCTTAGTGCCTACCCCCGCGGCTAGTACCTCAAGACTCAATAATCTTAATGCCTACTCTTTGGAGTAGCACCTCAAGGATCATGACCTTATTGCCTACCCCATCAGATAACACCTCAAAGCGCATGCTTCTTAGTGCCTACCACTTTGGGCACCACTTCAAGACTCAAATCCTTAGTGCCCACTCAACTAGGGCGACAACCTCAAAACAAGGACCCAAAGTCCAACCCTGCAATAACCACGGTCTCAAAGTCCAACCCTGCTATACTAATACAACTACTAACATGAGACTGACATGAACCAAAATTAATGACCAATGCACTAAAAACATGTAATATACAAATAAATATGCAATAACCGCATATAACTCCAAAACCCCAACATGGAGCAAATTAAACCGAACAAATGTCCCTAAGACTCATCTGAAACAAAACTGAAAGCTCAACAACTCAATAAAAGCCATTATAAGTCAATAAAATGCATTTTACCAAGTTTATGCAAACACATATTCCAAAAGTATGACTAACTCAAAAACCCACCATTAGTTGAGGCAAACCATTTTTCGAAGTACATCATGCATTTATATTTTCAAAATGCCTCGTAACATATTAACTTGCATTTTCCAAACTATTTATAAAACCAAATACATCAAAATGCATTAATGTCAAATAATCTCTATTTGTAGAATAAATCACCAAAAGGATACATTCTTGTGATTTCTTTATCAAAATGTCTAAAGCCCCCAAATATGAGCATTTCTCAAGATTTATAAACTCAATGTACTAAAAATACTGTTGATCCTCTCTCTCAGTGATTTGATGATAATCCCTTTTATTCTTAACGAAGTATTTTTGTTTCTGTCTTTTCAGTTCTAGCGATCTGTATTGAGTCTGTTCAGTGATCGCTGAAGAACTTGTATTGTAAATTCAACCAGCGACATCGATACTTCAAGAAGACAACACTCACACAAAAGAACCTTCAGCCAATGTCGAAGACTGAAACTGAAGATTAGAGACTGGCGAGTACGTGATCTGAAGCGGTATTTAGTGATTACAAGCCTGTCTACATATGTGTGAAGACTGCCTAAGCCTCGGCGAATGCTAAGGAGACCTTCAAGTTATTCTAGCATTCAGCGATCAGATTAAGCTTGCTAAACACGATTGTTGTTGTCTTGTCCTTATACACACAAAGGATAAACCCTTACCCTTTCTAAACATTTGTACAGTTGGAGCCGATTAGTTGACTCTATTACCCACCAACTTTATGAAATGATGTCTGCTTATGAATAGGCTTTTGTACTATTCACTGTAGCAAAGGACAAGCTTTCCCCTTAAGGCTTGACACGCGTTCTAACCCTACCATGTTGCATTTAATGCAACGGGTATAAGTAGATGTGTTATATCTACATGCAGAGATACTTTTAACCTAAACCTTACTCTGAGCTTTCTTGCGCTTAAGTAAAAGAACACACATCTAAGAACAAATACGCTTATCTTCAAGAGCAAGTTAGAATCCCTTTCATTGCATTCTAAACAAGTTCACTCCCAGAAAGAACTTACTTTCTTCTATTTCTTTAACATAAAATCTTTTCTTATTTGCTAAGATTAAGTGTGTAAACTTAAGATTGTTTAGATAGGTTTTTCTTACCTTATCTTTCCGCAAACAGTCTTGTAAAATATGTATTGATCTTCTCTTGTCAATATATATTTTAAATTTGAAAATATTGTGTTTGTATTCATCCCCCATTCTACAAACTGTTATACACATCTTGTAGACCCTAACGGGACCGACAAGTGGTATCAGAGCAGTGTTCTATCTTCTGTAGTTGCTTGGTTGTTTTTCTGCATTACTTTATCTTCTTCTCTAGATAATATTACTGCTTTTAAATGGCTTTGCAAAACACAAACACACACGTTCAAGACAATGGCTCTCTTTCCAAACCTCCCCGATTCATCCGTGACAACTTTAGTCTATGAAATAACCGGATGTCACTCTTTTTGGAAGATGTGGATCATGAAATTCCACACTATATAGAAAATGGACCATATATACCATTTGCTATTTCTCCGGCTGTTCCCAAAACAACTACGACTGCCGCGATTCCTGGACGGCAAATTCCAAAGCTCCCTCATCAGTAGAGTGATGAAGACAATAAAAAAATAGCTATAGACACTCGTGCTAGGTCTATAATAGCTATATTTCTTCCTGACGAGGTTTATCATTCAGTGATGAAGCTCAGGACTTCTAAATCCATGTGGGACACTCTTTGTATTCAATATGAAGGAACCTCTCAGGTTCAAGAATCTAGGAAGATTAATTTAGTAAGGCAATATGAAAGCTTTCTCTGTGGAAAGACTGAAACGCTGTCTGAAGTACATCAACGCTTTAATTGTCTTCTTATTGATCTAAGGACTGTAGGTAGGGAATATTCCAACTTTGAAACTTTAACTAAGTTTCTGGAATGTCTTCCTGAATCTTGGGACACCTTTTCCATGTGTCTTAAGATGTCAAGTGACATGTCCTCTCTTTCTCTCTCTACTCTCTACGGGATTCTGCTCAATCATGAGCAATCTCGTCAGCTGAAAAGGAATCTAGTGAAAGATTCCAGAGAAATGAAAAGCTCTCCGTTAGCTTTGATCTCTGAAGATTCTTCAGCTGAAACCCCTTCTTCTTCTTCTTCTTCTTCTTCTTCTTCTTCATCTCTTCCTCCTGTTGTAATTACAGAGTTAGACTCTACTAACTCTGAGGATATACTCTTGTAGATTTTGATGAATCCCTGGCGCTTTTGACTAAATCTTTTAGGAGATTCGCCAGCAAGAGCAACAACCGCAGATCTCCTTTGCTGACCATTAAGGAAAAGCCAAAGTCTGACAAGATAGACAAGGCTTCAGCAATCTGCTACAATTGTCACCGCACTGGACATTTTGCAGGTGAATACAGATCAAAGAAAGTTGCGACGCCCTCTTCCAAAACCCTATCCTCCTTCAGGTCCAAGGGTGACAAATACTTGAAACTGAATGAGAAGTATAAGAAGATGAAGAATCACCAGTGAAAGGCCAAAGGTCTTATCGCTGAAGAGCATGATTCGGCTGATTCATCTGATGAATCATTTTCTGATGAGGAAGATACAACCTACCTTTGCTTGATGGCCAAGGATGTCAGCGAAGAAACTTCAGAGACATCTACTTCAACTGAGCCATCATCCTTCTCTCCTGCTCAGGTATATATCCTGAATGAACCCTCTTCCTCTTCTTCTAACCTATCCGCACTAGACACGTTGACGGTAGATCTTTACAATGCCCTCAATGGCAAATCAAAAGAAGAAATGTTTAATCTAGATCTTCAAGAACAGTTGAAGATTTGTCATTCTAAGATCAAGGAGCTGACCAAGGTTGAAGAAAACCTAAAAGATCAGGTTATTGTAAACCAAGCCATCACGGTCGAACGCGAACAGGCTATTGCTGAGCGTGAGCGAGCAATCGCTGAACTTAAGGCTGAGAAGGCTACCATTGAAGGGTGGTGCAAAGCCTCTATCAAAGCCTCTGAGATCATCAATGCTCAGATCCCAGCCAAGATAACGTCTGGTCTAGGATTCTCCTATGATCAGGAAGAATGTGTCACTGACAGGTCCATTACAAGGAAGAAAGAGAACCTTCTGTGACCTTTGGAGGAAACGAAAAAGGATATACGAGAGGTTTTGGTATATTAACCAATGGTGCAACCATGTTCAAGCGAGTTGCATATGTTGAAGGACTGAAGCACAACCTCCTGAGCATCAGTCAACTGTGTGATAAAGACTACACAGTAAAATTATCAAAGAATTCATGTTACGTCTTTGACAAAGATGAAAAGGTTTCCTTGACCGGTTCTCGCCTAGAGAATGTATATATCATCAATATGAATTCTATTACTACTAAGAACAACTGTTTCTTTTCTAAAGCCTCGTCAGACATTAACTGGCTATGTCACAAACGGCTTTCTCATCTCAACTTCAAGACACTTAGTGAGCTGTCAAGAAATGATCTTGTCATTGGTCTTCCTCAACACTCCTTTGCAAAGGAATCTCTTTGCTCAGCATGTGAAAAAGGAAAACACACAAGAGCTAGCTTTAAGTCAAAGCAAATCTCTTCAGTGTCTGCGCCTCTTTAGTGTCTGCACCTCTTCAGCTACTGCACATGGATCTTTTTGGTCCAGTTAACGTGCAATCCATTGCTGGAAAGAAGTTTGCACTCGTCATAGTTGATGAGTATTCCAGGTACACTTGGGTCTTCTTCCTCAGATCCAAAGATGAAGCACCTGAAGATATCATTTCGTTCATCAAGAAAATAAAAGTACTTAACAACATCAAGGTACGATCTATTAGAAGTGATCATGGTACTGAATTAAAAAACAGTACTATGGATAACTTCCTTGAGACCAAGGGAATTTCTCACAACTTTTCTTTAGTGGGAACTCAGCAAAATGGGGCCGCTGAAAGGAGAAATCGAACAATCATAGAGGCTGCTCGATCAATGCTCAGTGAATCCCATCTCCCAACTAAATTCTGGGTTGAAGCTGTCAACATCGCTTGTTTCACTCAAAATCGGTCACTGATCGTAAATAGGTTCAAGAAGACATCTTATGAACTTTTTCATGGAATAAAGCCTTCTATAAACTTTCTACACATTTTTGGTTGTACTTGTTACATTCTTAACAACCGTGACCAACTTGGAAAGTTCGATCTCAAAGCTGATGAAGGAATCTTTTTTGGATATTCTTCAGTATCCAAAGCGTTCAGATTATTCAACAAACGAAGACAGACGATAGAAGAAACTATCCACGTCACCTTTGACGAATCTCAATCAGCTAATTCAAAACCCATCTTAAATGATGATGATGAATTAGAAACCTGGATGTTCCCTCACTATGGACAACCTGAAGCATCCTACAGTGCTCCTCTCAACACTGAAACCCCTGAAGCTGAAGATGATCCACTTATCATTCCAGTTACAGCTAGTCACTCCAACGCATCTTCTTCAGACATCGTTGCCGTGTCCATTAGCTGTATTCCTCCTTCTACTTGAAATACTAATCAATCAGTGAATGAAATGCCTTCAACATCTAAACCTGTTTCAGTCGCTAAATCTAAAGCTCCTTTAGCAATAGTTCCAATTGTTGAAGACAATGCAACTGAAACCTCATATTCTGTTCCTGAATTCACTTACTAAGATGAAATTCCTTAACCGGCTCAACGATGGACTAAAGACCATCCACTTCATCAAATTCTTGGCGATCCAGATGTAGGTATCAAGACTCATCGTGGTCTAAGTAATATCTGTCTCTTTGTCAACTTTCTTTCTTTAGTTGAACCGAATAAAATCAATGATGGTATCTCAGACCCTAGTTGGGTTCTTGCCATGCAAGAGGAGCTCATTGAGTTTGATAGGAACAAAGTCTGGTACCTTGTCCCATGTTCTTCTGAGAAAACAGTGATAGGCACCAAATGGGTCTATCATAACAAGTTGGATGAGAAAGGTGTGGTAACCCGTAACAAGGCTCGACTTGTTGCTCAGGGTTATAGACAAGAAGAAGGGACCGATTATGACGAAACCTTCACACCAATGGCTAGACTCGAAGCTATATCAACTCTTTCTAGCCTTTGCTCCCCATAGAGACTTTAAAGTCTACCAAATGGATGTAAAGAGCGCTTTCCAAAATGGAAAACTTCAAGAGGAAGTTTATGTTGAACAACCTCCATGGTTTCTTGACCATAAGTATCCGAACCATGTTTATCGTTTGGATAAAGCTCTTTATGGGTTAAAACAGGCTCCTCGTGCCTGGTATGATACCATTTCCTCATTTCTCATCTCTGAGAAATTTGTTCGTGGAAAGATTGACCAAACCTTATTTCTTAGGAAAGTTAAGGGTCACATCATTCTAGTCCAAATTTATGTCGATGATATTATATTTGGTTCCACTAATCCCTCTTTGTTTTTTCGGTTCACTGATCGCATGAAGAAAGAATATCAGATGAGCATGATAGGAGAACTAACCTTCTTTTTAGGTCTCCACATCAAATAATCAAATAAAGGTATCTTTATCAGTCAGAGTAAGTATGTTCGTGACATGCTGAAGAAGTTTGATTTATCAAACAGTTCATTTATGAAGACTCCAATGGCTCATCCACTCTCTCTTAACAAGGATCCAAATGGAAAGCTTGTAAACGTAACTGTTTATAGAGGAATGATAGGCTCCTTGCTGTATCTAACAGCTAGTCGACCAGATATCATGTACTCTACCTGCTTATGTGCACGATATCAATATGAACTTAAGGAATCCCATCTGATTGCTGTAAAACGCATATTCAGATATCTTAAGGGAACTCCTAACATGGGTCTCTGGTACCCTAAAGGTTCAGGTTTTGACCTAATAGATTACTCGGATAGTGATTTTGCAGGTTGCAAAATTGATAGAAAAAAAGCACCACTAAAGGCTGTCAGCTTTTAGGTGGAAAGTTGGTGAGCTGGAGAAGCAAGAAGCAAAACTCAGTGTCCACATCAACCGCTGAAGCTGAATACGTAGCCGCTGGAAGTTGCTTTACCCAAATTCTTTGGATGAAAAACCAGCTGATGGATTATGATCTTCAGTTTTCAAAAGTTTCTATCTATTGTGATAGCACTAGTGCTATTGCAATTTCAAATAACCCTGTACTTTACTCCAAGACCAAACATATAGAGATCCGATTTCATTTTATCATAGATCATGTTATGAATGGTGACATTGAGCTTCACTTTGTTCCAACTGATTACCAGCTCGCTGACCTTTTCACCAAGCCTCTTGATGAGACAAGATTTAACATCTTGATCAGCGAACTGGGGATGCTAAACATTGAAGAATAATCTTCAGCTATTAACATCGTTCAGTAAGTGAAATGATTCAGTGCTCTATCTCTGACACTGAAATCTTGAGTAAATGTATCTATTTCTCTAAGGTATGATTACTTATCTCTTTTCTTAAAAACTTAAAATTATCACTGAAGCTTTTCTTCTTCAGTGATAAAAATGTTTTAAAAGTTTGTTTCATTGATTCTTTGATCACTGACCATATAAATAAGTATCTCTCTCTTATACTTATTGTTTCTTAAAAATCAAAATGATCACTGAATCTTTTCTGTTCAGTGATTCAAATGTTTTTAAATGCCAGGATTAGTGATTCTTCTATCACTGACACTGAAGTCTTAAAACTATTACTGAAGTTTTCTCGCCTCAGTGATAAAAATGTTTTAAAAGGTCTTTTCAGTGTTTATTTAAACACAAAATGACTCTTCGTTTTCTTAAAAACCTTTTCGTTTTTAAAAGAAATAGTTAATGAACCGTCTTTATGACGACATTCCCTATTTACAATGTGCAACGTTTTGAGACGCGCAAAAAGGTACTGTCATACGCTACCTCATTAAATGCCATCCAATCTTGGATGAGAACGTGCCATTTTTTTATCATGGCCCCTTTCCTCAACCATCGTCTTTTCTCTCTCTCATATCTTCTCTATCTCCTCCTACCTATAAATATTAGACTTCTCTTTCACTTTTCTCTTTACGCTTTCAAAAATTCAAAGACGAACCTCTGCTGATTTACATTGCAAGAACTTCTCTCAAATTCCTTCTACAACCTTTCTCTGTAAACAACTTAAGGTCGAAATTTTCTTTTCTTGTTCTTTTACTCTTCTAAGAAGTGTGTTTAATATCTTTAAGAACTTTGTTGTCTTAAAACATTAAACATTAATGATTATAAACTCAACTTTCTACTTGGTTATAATCACATTTCTTCAAAACACATTCTACTTGAAAAACCCTAATCTTTGTTCAAGGATTTTTCAAAAGAAGTTTTTCTTGATTCAAAAACTTATCTATACACATATCTTGGTTATCTAACAAACTGTTTTATCTATTCTTTTTCTCATTAAAAATAGATGGCTGCCAAGAATATAGGATTCACCGTCGATGAAGTGTCCTTCAAGGCCAACAACCATATTGCCTTGTTGGACATCCCCTCGAATAAGGCATTCTACCAGGAAGCGGCTGACTTCCTTAAACAGTCATCGCTTGCATTTGCCCTCAACCATGAACCTGTCATGGTTAAGGAGGTTCTACAGCAGTTCTGGTTCACTGCTGAGGCGGTCGACATTGAAGACAAGCATGGCCGCCAAGTTGAGCAAATCAACTTCACGTTCAACCGCATGACTGTGAAGTTTGGCGTGAACACTATGAGGACCGCTCTTCGCCTCCCGAAGGGACCCCTTCGACAGCGAGCCTACAACGGTCAAGATTATCCAATGTCTCGATGCCATTGGCTATCAATGGCCAATGAAGAAGGACTCAAATGCTCCCATGAAGTCCTTATTGAAGATTGAGAAAAACAGGATGTCAACGATCTAACAATACCTGTTTTCTCACTTCATCCAGTCCATGGGTGGAAAGACTGGAGGTCAAGACCAAGACTCCAGGATTGCCTTGACGATTGGTATTTCTGCGATTCAGTGTCGCAATATAAATTATGCTGCGGTCATTTTTGATGACCTGGTGCAAAAGCTGAACAAGCGCCAACGAGAAAAGGTGGTGCCCTACACCAAGTTCCTTTCCATGGTCTTTGCTAAGATCTTTGGAGGAAAATACTCTAAGGAAGGAAACCTTCAGGTGTGTAAGCTTGGATCCAAGATTCTGGATCATAAGATGAGGGATGAAGACGTTGCACTCTCTTTGATAGTGCCCTTCACTCCCTCCTCTCCTCAGGTGGTCAAGACAAGGGAACCCCCCCGGTCTAGCCCAGCCTCCAAAACCTCCTCCAAACGTCCTTCACAATCAACTCTTGGTTCTCCTCAGAGAGCCAAAAAGGGCAAAAAGGGGATCGCTACATCTCTGGCTGAGACCTCTCGATAGGTCTCAGCTATTGAAACTAGCCTTAACCCCGAGGCACTTTTACCTAACCCTCCTTGCTCTTCAATGATCTCTCCAATCACTGTCATATCAATGGCACCAACCCCAACCACCTCAGTGACCCAAATCACTGAAGGTGTGAATATCAGCACTGCCACCACTAAACACCCACGCCTATTCTTTACCATCTTTTCTTCTCCTCCTTCTTTGGTCTTTACACGTGTTGATGACTCATCAGCGAATGTATTTTCTGATGCTGAAACACACACCACTGGACCTGAGGTTGCTTCTTTTGAGGCTCCTTAACATATAGATGCCCATCCTCTCAAGGACATCTTTGAGCATGCCAGTGCCAATCCTTTCGATGTCACTGATGGCTCCTCAGGTATTCCATCTTCCTATCCCTTTAGTTCTTCTAACCCTGAGCTTCTTCATGCTCACTCTTCATCTCTTGCAGGTCTTTCTTCTGTGCCCCAGTCTATGGACGTAGAAGAGAAGGAAGAAGATGGGGAAGATGACGCCATTGACGAAGAAGATGACGAGGATTATGACATGGCATCAGATATCAAACTTCTACTCCCAACTGTCGATAGCGTATTTTACAAGATGACCGAAGTTCATCAAGAGATGCCTCGCAAGGCCGATCTTGATGCGGACCTCTCAGTTGTCAAAGCTAACGTTCAAGACATAATGAGTTAGCTCTTGACTCTACAAGAGGCTGTTCGAGCCAATGCTGAAGCCATTGCTATTCTATCCAGCAAGACTGATGACGCTCTGGCTCAGTCTCTTTAGCAGGCAAAACTTCTTCAGCAGATCCTGGATGATGTCCATCAACCAGCACCGGTGATCCCGCCATCCTTCTCTGCCGATGACCGTGCTCAGCTCTATGAGCAACGACAACTCTAGCCAGCGCTCTGTCATGACTAGAGGAAATGATGGTTTTCCAGCATCAGCGTAGACGAAATCTCTGGCTTATACTCCCAAGTCTTAGCCAGAGAGGGGGAGATGAGGTCCAACGCTGCTGGACCATCTACTACTCCAACAATCCTTGAAGCTAAAATTGAAGCTCCTAGAGCTGAAGCTAAGGTTGCCCAAGCTATTTCAACCTCCGGTGAAGCTGCTATAGCTGAGGAAGTTGATGCCATCCCTAGGGATGATGATCTTCCCATCACCTCTGCACCTGTTGCTGGTGAAGACGATGAAGACGAAGATGATGATGATGAAGATGACGAACTTGATCTTCCAGACCCCGACAGTGACTTAGTTGGTGATGATGATGACGTTGATGAAGATGACTTAACCATCCAGTATCAAAAGCCAAACAACCGCCACCAAGGGAGTTGCCCTCAGGGATTCTGCATCCCAGGGGGAGCAAAGGGAAGAAGAGTCCGCTCCATCAATGAGACAGGACCCTAAGTCGAAAGGCAAAGGCGTCGCTGAAGAAGGGAATATGAAGGTATTGTTTAACATTCCTCAACCCTTGTTTGAAGACTCTACCTCTCATGTAGTAGTCACTTCTCTTTATCAGCTTCAGATTCCATCAACTACCTGCGGTCGATTAGAGTGGGTCCCTGAAAACCCTGTCTCCAGTGCTCCCGCCGACCAGCAGATGGCTTAGCTAAAGGAGTCACTCGACCAAACTAGAGTAAAAATTCCTCTTCGTACCTCTAGTGGTGGTGAGTTTGACTTCCTTTCAGAAGCTGAAAGACTCGAGGCATTAAGGGCTTAAGAAGAGCTAGAGCTTCAGAAGAAGCAGACTAAAGACAGCCTAAAGCTAGCCAAGTCACTAGCTGAAAAGATTCCCCCAAAGAGAAAGTCCAAAAAGAAGGTGAACGCTGTCCAAGCCCAAGCTAAACTTCTTTCTCTTGCAGAAGCTGAGCACGAGAAAAACCTGAAGCTGGCTGAACGGGACAAGTGCTGGAGCAAAGCAAAGCTGAAGAAGTGATTTAGTCCTCACTCCATCAAGAGCGTCAGCATCAGCGAACAATCTAAAGATGGTGGAACTTTTGTCTTAATGCTCATCACCAAGGACAATCTCGATGCCATCATCGAGTACCCTTCCTACCTTAGCCGCTATGGATACAGCGAATGGCTGGAGATCAGGCAAGCCATTCAGCGATCCAAGTCAAGATATGAGCTGATTATCGAAGACATCATCAACGATATCATCAAAAGGATGTTCAGGCATGTCGCAGTCCCTGACAGGCCCTCTCTGAAGAAAGGTGAAATGAAGAAAAAGCTCTCTAGTCCTAATGATGGACCATTCCTAAGGAACGAACATGAAACAAGGTTCTCCTTAGATGAAGTCCCGCAGGAACATGAGAGTATAGACATTTCTACGCTGAATCTTGACTTGCCAGAGAAGGGTCCCTATACACCCAACTCTGTGCACTTCAAACTTGAGTTAGGAGTTATATTCCTTGACTATGAAGGTGAAGTAAGATTTCAGAGAATGTCTGAGCTATATCTATGCCCAATGGGACATCTGATTTATCTAATACTCTGGATAGATGATAACATGCAAGGAAAAGTCGTGGACCTAAAGATACGAAGAGAATGCCTACGTCGAGAGAACCTTGGTGAAGATGTACCTAGCTGCATAGATCTAAGCTTCCTAGATTAGTTTCTCTTTGTAATATTGTTCACATTTTTTTGTAAATCTATTTACTATGTATACTTTCAGTGATTAATCTTCTAGTCTGTAAGCATTGGACATGTACTGAACTACTTGTAATATTTCTAATGAATATAATATAAGTGTTTCTTGTACTTCAATGAAAAAGATCCCTGAAAAAAGTAATAGGGACACAAGTCTATGAGTTTCAGTGTTATTTTTCACATTCACTGACATTCTATAAGTCAGTGAATAAGCTTTAAGTTTCAGTTTCTATCCTTGTAACTTTTCTTAAATATGACTTAAGAAAATTCTTCAAGTAAAGACTAGCACAGTGAAAAAGATCCCAAAATAGTAAAAAGGGATATGTACTTTATATGTTACTTTTCCTTACTATTATTTGATAAGACAACCTTCTTGATGTTGTCTTGTTATCATCAAATAGGGGGAGATTGTAGATCCTCTCTCTCAGTGATTTGATGATAATCCCTTTTATTTTATACGAAGTATTTTTGTTTCTGTCTTTTCAGTTCCAGCGATCTGCACTGAGTCTGTTCAGTGATCGCTGAAGAACTTGTATTGTAAATTCAATCAGTGACAGTGATACTTCAAGAAGACAACACTCACACCAAAGAACCTTCAGCCAATGTCGAACACTGAAACTGAAGATTAGAGACTGGCGAGTACGTGATCTGAAGCGGTATTAAGTGATTATAAGTCTGTCTACATAGGTGTGAAGACTGCCTAAGCCTCAGTGAATGCTGAAGAGACCTTCAGGTTATTCCAGCATTCAGTGATCAAATGAAGCTTGCTAAGCATGATTGTTGTTATCTTGTCCTTATACACACAAAGGACAAACCTATACCCTTTCTCAATGGTAGTATGGTACGGAGCCGATTAGTTGATTCTATTACCCACTAACTTTATGAAAGGATGTCTACTCATGAGTAGGCTTTTGTACAATTCAATGTAGCAAAGGACAATCTTTCCCCTTAAGACTTGACATGCATTCTAACCCAACCATGTTGCATTAAATGTGCATTTAATGCAACGGGTATAAATAGATGTGTTCTATCTCCATGCAGAGATACTCTTAACCTAATCCTTACTTTGAGCTTTCTTGCGCTTAAGTAAAATAACACACATCTAAGAACATATACGCTCATCTTCAAAAGCAAGTTAGAATCCCTTTCATTGCATTCTAAACAAGTTCACTCCCAGAAAGAACTTACTTTCTTATATTTCTTTAACAACAAATCTTTTCTTATTTGCTAAGATTAAGTGTGTAAACTTAAGATTGTTTAGATAGGTTTTTCTTACCTTATCTTTCTGCAAACAGTCTTGTAAAATATGTATTGATCTTCTCTTATCAATATATATTTTAAATTTAAAAATATTGTGTTTGTATTCATCCCCCATTCTACAAACTGTTATACACATCTTGTAGACCCTAACGGGACCGACAAATACAAACCTCATAAAATAATAACCACATTTGATAAATATCAAGAATAACATTTCAACCTCTAAAATCCATTCTCTAGCTTATGTTGAACACTACTAGAATAATGACTATTTCCGGCGCCATTTCCGACAGATGGAATCCGCCGGTAATTTTTCGGCGGATTTCCAGCGGATTTCCGTGGGACTTCAAAAAGTCAACGCTATTGACTTCCGCTGGAAATCCGCCGGAAAAATTAGTCTGATTAAATTTCCGATGGACTTCTTAATTAATTATATTAGTCTTGTATTTTAACTTAATCAAAATCATTTACCGGCGGATTTCCGGCCGAAAAATAGTTAATCTTTTAAAATTAACATCCGGCGGAAATCCACCGGAAATCCACCGGAAATTTATTTTAAAAATATAATCGGTTTTAACATTTTCCGGCGGATTTCCGGCGGAAAAATAATTAATATTTTAAAATAAATATCCGCCGGAAATGTAATTGGAAAATAAAATCTATGCGTTTTTGGGATCTGCGTGCTCCTTGGTTAGAACCTCTAAGGGGTCCAAATGGGTTACATTTTCCGGCGGAAAAATAATTAATCTTTTAAAATTAATACCCGCCGGAAATCCGCCGGAAATTTATTTGAATAATCAGATCGGTTTTAACATTTTCCGGAGGAAAAATAATTAATCTTTTTAAAAAATAAATCTGCAGGAAATCCGCCGGAAATATATTTGAAATTAAAATCATTTTTAACATCTTCCGGTGGATTATTTTTTTTCCCACTTTTCAAACTTATCTTTTCTTAACGGATCGTATTGGGCTTTAATAAATCATATTGGGCTTTAACGGTTCTATTGGGCTTTAATGGATGTTAGTTGGGATTTAATGGATCGTATTGGGCTTTAACGAATGTTAGTTTGGACTTAATGGTTCGTATTGAGCTTTAACGGTTCTATTGGGCTTTAATGAATGTTAGTTGTACTTTAATAGATCGTATTGAGCTTTAACGGATCTATTGGGCTATAATGTATGGTATTGAGCTTTAATGGATGGTATTGGGCTTTAATGGATCGTATTGGGCTTTAATGGATCGTATTGGTCTTTAATGGATCGTATTGGTCTTTAATGAACCGTATTGGGTTTTGATAGACCGATTGGGAATTAAGAGATCATATTGGGCTTTAATGGATCGTATTGGGCTTTAATGGAACGATTGGGCTTTAATGAACCGTATTGTGCTTTAATGAATCGTATTGGGCTTTAATGGACCGTATTGGGTTTTAATGGATCGTATTGGGCTTTAATGTTCCCGGTACATCAAGTACGTGGGACGAGCGAGAACCAAATCAACACGCACAACGTTTCTATGATATGTTACAAGCTGCAGACGAGCCGTTGTGGGAGGGATGCCAGAGATTTTCAAAGTTATAGGCAGCGGCAAGGTTTTTGAATTGGAAGGCAGATTGCAATGCACCGGAGACAACCTTCAATCATAACCTTTCTATGGTAAAAGAAATGCTACATGACTGTGAACAACTGGTTGGTAGCTTTTACGAGACAAAGAAGATGTTAAGGGAGCTTGGTCTTCCAAAAGAAAAGATACATGCTTGCAAGAACCATTGCATGTTATTTTATAAGGAATTTGCTGATCATAATAGTTGTGTAGTATGTGGGGAGTCTCGTTACAAGACAATAGGCCGAAACAATAAGGTGCCTAATTTGGTGTTGACATCTTTGCCAATTACACCCAGATTACAACGGTGGTATTTGTGTAAGAAAATAGCAAAGGAGATGACTTGGCACCATGATCATCAAACTGAGACGGGAAAGATGGTACATCCGAGTGATGGGGAGGCTTGGAAACATTTTGACAGGATGCATCCTGATTTTGCTCAAGAGATTGGGAATGTTCGTTTGGGATTATGTACAAATGGTTTCAATCCCAATAACTCCAACTCAAATCCATTCTCATTATGGCCTGTTTTCCTTACAAACTACAATCTACCACCTTAGATGTGCATCAAAGATAGGAATGTCCACCTGGCTTTGCTGATTCCTGGCAAGAAGAGCCCTGGACAGAACTTGGATGTGTTTCTTCGACCCTTAATCGACGAGTTGAAGATGTTATTCTTTGACAGTGTCGTTACCTATGACGCTCATCGACGAACGATTTTCACTATGAGGGTTGTATTGTTGTGGACGGTTAGTGACTTCCCTGCTTATGCCATGTTGTCTGGTTGGAGCACGCATGGCAAGTTAGCTTGCCCATATTGCATGGGTAATGCATGTGCGTTCCAATTGCGAAGCAGAGGGAAGTCGTGTTGGTTTAACTGTCACCACAAGTTTCTGCCAATGAGACACTCGTTCAGGCGTGATAGGCACCAATTTCGTGTTGGACATGTCAAAAAAGCTGGTCCACCCCCTCTTCTAAATGGGGAGCAAATATGGGCACCAGTTTTTAGCCTTCCTACGGTCTATGAAGGAGTCCCTCACGGATCAAGGCAATATAGGAAGCATGTGGGTTTTGGGGTAACCCACAATTGGGTAAAGAAGAGCATTTTCTGGGAGCTGCCATATTGGCACACTTTGTTGATCCGACACAACCTAGATGTAATGCACATTGAAAAGAATGTGTTTGACAATATCTTTCACACCATCATGGACACCCCAAAATCAAAGGACAACGAAAAAGCAAAGAAAGACATTGAAGAATACTGCAATCGACCGGAGTTGCATGTGAGGGAGAAACGAAATAAAATATTTAAACCAAAAGCTTCCTACTCATTGAACAAAGAGCAAGTAGGAAAGGTGTGTGAATGGTTGAAGAAGCTTAAATTCCTAGACGGCTATGCTTCTAACATAGGTGCATTAGTAAACATTGAAGATGGTAGTTTTTATGGCTTCAAAAGTCATGATTGTCATGTGTTCATGCAAAGACTACTACCTCTTTCTATAAAAGGGATGGTATCGGCTCCAATATGGGATGCTATCACTGAGTTGTGCATATTCTTTCGTGCAATATGCTCAAAGGTGTTACACATTGACGACTTGGTTCAATTGCAGACAAGTATAGTGGAAACTATCTGCAAGTTGGAAAGAATCTTCCCACCGGGATTATTTGATTCCATGGAACACCTTATGGTACATTTGGCATGTGAGGCAATAGTTGGAGCTCCGGTTCAATACCGATGGATGTATCTCTATGAGAGACGTCTAGGGTCGTTGAAAAGGACAGTGAGAAATAGATCAAGGGTAGAAGGGTCAATTGTAGAAGCATATTTGGTTAATGAACTATCTACCTACTGCTCGCTATATTTTGGAACAACGGTAGAGACACGTTTGAACCGTAAGCCTCGAAATTTTGCACCCGATTTTTCGTCTTCAGACCAACAGTTACATATATTTAAAACTCCATGTCGAGGATTATTTAATAAAGGCAGAATGCATATTAATCTATCGGATGAAGATATGCACAAAGCTCACACCTACATTTTACTGAATTGTGAAGAAGTTTTTCAGTTTATAGATATCTTCAATACAGAGGTCCAAAATAGAGAGCCATATATTGATGATGCGGGTCTCGACAAACGTAGGGGCGATCACTTTGCTTGATGGTTTCATACCCACATAAATGTATACATATTAACTTTAATTCATCATTATTTATATGTACTTAATAAAATATTACAAATGACATTATTGTAGGTTATGTCTCGGTCAGACCCTGCTTCAGATTTTGTTAGGATTTTGGCATACAAACCGTTACGTACGGTTTGGAGACACCCATGGTTATTTGTAAACGGTTACAATTTCCACACGCTAGCTCATGGTAGAAATCGCACCACACATAATAGTGGAGTATGCGTGAGAGGGTCTTGTTACTCAGATTCCGAGGCCGACTACTATGGATTGTTGGATAAAGTCCTCGATATAAAATATCATTAGTATGAGCTCGATCGTTGTGTTGTCCCACTATTCAGATGCACATGGTTTGATACAATTAACAGAGTCCGAGTTGAGCCAAAACATAATCTCGTAGACGTCAAACATAGATCAAGACTTCGTTCAGATGACCCATTCATCCTAGCATCACAAGCTGAACAAGTCTATTATGTACCATACCATCGAATTCATTAAAAGATTGGTGGTCTGTGGTGAAGACAAATCCAAGAGGGGTCTATGACTTAGCATTGAGTACCCCTGAAATCCAGTCGGATGAAAATATAGACGATGAACAGTTTTTCCAGAAAAATGATAGAATAACCCATTATGAGGGAAACGAAGATGTTCAAGAACCAATCCACCTTGTCACAGGGGAAGACGACATCGAAGTTGCCAACGATCTTTGTGACAACTGGCATGTTGATGAGAGTAGTGACAAAGAAGAGGAGTTTCAATACTCGGATAGTGACTCTGAGGACGAAGAACTTGACTTGTCTGATCACTCATCAGATGATTAGGCTTCATTTGTAAATTTTAGTCTTAGTAAACTTTGTGTAGCTGTTTTAAATTTTTATTATTTCCATTTTTAAATCTTAATTAGTAAACCATTGTTCGACATTTTCAATTGTGTGAAATATTTACTGTATACTTGAATTATTGTTGAAGATGATAGTGTTACTGTATATTTGAATTATTGTTGTATATTTTCTAACATCGTTTTGTAGAAAATCGATAATGCCGTGTACTCGGATTACCGGTCGAGCTAGTGGCAGTACACCTAGCCATGGTACGGGTAGAGGCTCTAGTACTGCTTCAGCACACCCGGAGGAGAGTGAGTCTGGTCGTGGTAGTACTGTTCTGGAGCTGCTTCCACAACAGCGAACGATTATTGGCATTCGCGGCAAAGAGTAAATATATTTACATCTTTTAATTGATAAAAATATATTTTTTGTATTAATGCTAATTCAATTCGTAATTATATAGTTTCGATGACACCAAAGTGATCCGTCGGATCACCAAGATCAACCGAGAGCTGCTTGACGGCCCATTGATCAGTTGGGAAAAAATCCTAAAGGACGTGAGACGCCGAATGTGGGAGAGGTTCTAGGTTTGTGTTATATATTCAACTTATTATATTTTATGTATTGTTTTGAACCTAAGAATCACCTAAACTTTTACGTACAAGGCTATTACACTTGGATCCGGCTTTGGATGCCCAGATCCTGGAGACATGGGAGAGAAAGTCGACCAAGCCATATAATGACAATATGAGTGCCACGAAGAAGAAAGCTGGGGAAAAAGCAAAGAGGAATGGGTATCCTCAATACAATGAAATGGACCCCCACCGGGATATGAGTGTGTTGAAGAATTTCCCCCCAGCTGGATATCTTCAGATGTGTGGATCCAGATGGTCGATCGTTGGAACAATGAAAATTGGAAGGTTGTTTCCGGTGTGGCGCGTGAGAACGTGATAGCCAAGTTGCGCTACACACGGGTGGATCGATACCATTTTCGGAGCATGGTGCTCGTCTGGTAGAACCTAAAACCTATTAATTTAGTAGCTTGATTTTTAATATGTTATAACTAACATATGTTTGTATTATTTGATCTTTGTAGATACGAGCAAAAGATGACGTGCCCCCGACCGTTGTGGAATTGTTCGTTTATACGCATAAGAAGAGGTCGAGTGGAGATGCCGCTTCTACGGATTCGGGGGGGGGGTACATGACCACTAAGTGTAGCAAAGTTATGGTAAGTATATCTATCTATTATAATTGGGTTGTCATTTGTTGGGCAAACATTATAATTGTTGAAGTTAGAAATTACGTATATATCATTATTTAGTTTAGGTTGCCATTTGTTGGGTAAACATTAGGATTGTTCAAGTTAGAAATTACGTATATATTATTATTTAATTTGGGTTGCCATTTGTTGGGCAAACGTTAGGATTGTTTTGGATACAATTTTCGTATCTATCACTATTATTTTGCCTGGAAACGTCTCATTTACAGCCGTCATGCTGTCAAAATTGACTTGCAATCTTTTTTAAACCATATATAGGATGACTATTCAACAGGTCTCAGCCAAAGATACGACGATGATCCCTCCACCTATCCCTTAGTTGATAAAGAGTTGTGGGAGCAAGCGGTTGGGGGAAGCAAGAAAGGCCGTCTATTTGGGTTTGGGTACAACCAAGATCCCAATTGTGTCTTGATCGGGAACTACACGAAAGGTGGTTCATTGTATTCAGATAAGCACGTTTGTGTCTCTTTTCCTTTGATAATGTTTATCGACTTAGTTTATAATTCATATTAAATATTATAACATTTTATTTATTTAATAAGAAATTTAAACCTTAAAGACCAAGGTTTTGGATTTAGAAGAAGAAAACCAGCGCCGGCGGATGGTGGAGGAGCAACTTCAGTCACAAATTCATGATATGGCTGCTATGTTTAACCAACTCCGTCAATCACAACAATTCCCACCGTTACCTAATTGAATATCGTTTGTTTATTTGGAACAATTTAGTTTGTTTGTAACAATTGTGTGATACTTTAAACTAAATATTGTTTATTTGTAACTATTGTTTAGTTTCATGTATGATATTTGGTTGCATTTTATTTTTATAGTTTTATCCATATTTTTACAAATTTACAGGTTTTAAATATTTGTTGAAACAATATTTTGAAAATAATTTTATTATTATTATTTTTTTATTCCGACGGATATATCCGCCGATAATATTGAAAAATTATAATAATATTTAAAAAAATAAATAAATCATTAAAAAAGGTGGGCGGATTTCCGGCGAAAATATCCGCCGGTAAAATAAATCATTTTAAAAAAAATTCTTAAATTTTTAATTAAGTAAATCAATATTTTGTTAATTAATCCGGCGAACTTTTCCAGTGGCAGAAATCCGCCGGTAAAATAAAGCATCCGCCGGTAAACTCGATGGAAAACGAATCACCGGCGGCCACTTTTCTGGCGGAGAAATCCGCCGGAAAATCTTACTTCCGGCGGATTTTCGACGGATTTGTTCGCGGGAAAAGTGGCCTGTTTGATAGTGGAAGAAGGTTTGAGACCCGTAAGCACTACAAGATAAAAGGGTTTTAGAGAAGGTTTTGTTTTGAGCTTAAAAGTATTAAAAACTTCTCTAAAGGTTTTAGAGAAGCTTTTCAATTCCGTCACAATGCTTCTCTATATAACGGTAGGTAAATGTTTTAGGGAGGGTTTTCGGAGGGTGCGTTTTTGTTAGCTTTTAGAGACACTTTTTTTGGGGCTTTAGATACACTTTCAAAACTTTTCTAAATGTGAGTCAACTTTTTTCAAAAAGCTTCTCTAAAAGTATTTATTAGTGACGTTTTTCAAGTATTTGTGACGGTTTAGAAACGTCTCTAAAAAATACTTTC
>NW_020201575.1:46845-56519 GCF_001531365.2 Cynara cardunculus var. scolymus
AAAAAAACTTCTCTAAAGGTATTGTCTTTAAGTACATTTTACTACTTTGAAAACCTTCTCTAAAGGTTATCTTTAGAGACAAATAATCAAAACTTTTTCTAAAGGTTATCTTTAGATGCACTTTTAAACCATCGATTCCTTCTCTAAAGAACATATTATTTTCTTTCAACCATATTTCAGCCCTGTATTTATATATAATTATATATTATAAATAATAATATCAATCAACAAAAATAACATAAAAATCTCAAAGCAATAAATTTCATACATTTACCATATAAAAGACAAGAATTTTTCAAAACAATCTCTAACATTCAATCAATCCATACATCCATTTTTTTAACATCCTTCCTGAACTCCTCAGAAAACTTCATGCTCAACCTATCACTTCATATCTATTTTCTAACTTTTTCTTATATTATAGTAGAACAACATTTGTTATCCCCAGACTTCCACAATAAGATGATATGCCACAGACCATGTTCCTTACCACAAGGTTATCCCCATAAGCAAGAGTTTGCAGAATGTCTTCATCATTTTTCACTTGGAAATATATACCTGAACATGCAGCAGACCAGGGCATAATTGAGACCAATGAAAGAACTTTTATCAAAACAAAACTACAAAAGATACCACAATAGAAAGATGGACTAGGGAACTTACTTCCATGTTCACCCTTGACATAAGGCAAATCAGGCAAGAAAATATTCTCAGACTCCATCACTGACCAGCCCTGAGAACATAAGCAACGCTTGGCTATTTGCCTGAAAATAGCATCATCTTATGATCAATTCCCATCAGAATAAGTGTTTGACTTCTTTGTCTTCCTAAAAAAATTGATACCGAGTAAAATTAGTCGGTATATTATATAAGATTTTACGTATCAGTTATAGTTACAAAAATAGTATCGTACAATATTCACCCCTATGCGTAATAATAGGAAAAGGTTATGTTGCATATTAGTGTAAGATATGTTGGGGATGTTTTGCACAAAGCACAAGCCATCACAACATGATTGTTGTGGCAAAGGATATAGCTTTGCGACTAGTTCTGGTCATCCRRAACATAAGTTACATAAACGTGGATATAAAAGAATTATGTTGCAGCCTTGGTGGTTGGTATACAAATTAATTATGTGTGAAAATGTGCAATACACATATATAAGGTATAATTCCTTATGCCCAAGTCATGCCAGAAATCAACTTCTTAAAGAAGAGATGAATCAACATGGCATTGCTACATAGCTTTACACATAAACTTGATCTCATATAGGAAGTGTTATCAGGAAGGGTATTTTTTGCTCATTCTCTTGTTAGGCTGTTTTGTTGTTTCCTACATCGCCTTTTGCTTTAAAAGTCCTTACTTGTTTTAATCTTATCTGAGATGAGATGCCATATAACTTAATCCTCATCTAAGCAATTGCAGTGGGCATGCTTAAGTGAAGTGAGACAAATATAGTGAGAGACTTGTCAAGCTGGTGCTGCATTTTGAAATTTCGCTCACAAAGGAATGCTTTAAATAGTCAATCAAAACACAATGTTGAAATTAACAGCTAGTGACTAATAGCAGGTCTACAGAGGATAGCCATCTTTTAAGGCTGCTRGGAAATTTGATTAMTTGAGCAGAAAATCAGAATKACCAATTTAAGAGTTAACATTGAGYACACAACTTCTTAACTGCCAAATGGGTAATTTTGCCAAGAAATATATTACATTTTCTAACATATAACAATATTAGCAAGACACCTAACCTAGAACAACTGATAAGAAACCACAAAGAGAAACAAGTTAACAAATTTAGTTGAATACCTTAGCACATGATGCCAAAGATTATTGGAGATAATGTTCATTCCCAGGACACTGAGACAATASATTTCATCAAACATTCACAATCAGATCTAATGAGTATGCTGGGAGAATATAAACTTTTGAAGATTGTAATGTGCAAGCAAAGGAATAATACCTCTTCTACAGCCTTTTCGAAACATTGAAATGCTTGCTCAAACTGAATCTTAGCCTCATCATGGTCCAGGGTTAGAAAAGCGTTAGCAGTGTGGGCATTCCCTAAGCACCACAGAGCCTCATGTTTTGCAGGATTGATAGCCAATGCTTCGTCCAATTTTGATACAACATCTAAATTTTGTTTATTTATTGTGAACCAAATAAAAAAGTTTTTAGCAGATTGTTTTTTAAAATTGAACCTTAGTTCTCAAACAAATGAATTTATACGTCAGCAGTCTTATTTTTAATGGGTTTCACTATAAACTAACTGAACTTAACTAGAAATAGATGATCTTGGTAACCTTTATAAATTTGCCAATGTGCCTTCAACTGTTTTAAGACCATTATTTCATCTCCTTTAAGAAAATATATAGTAGTAGTTCTTTAATTTCTATCCAATTATTACATTTCATGATATGGTAAAGCACTTAGAGTTTTATGAACATACACATAGGCAATATACTTGGGATATATCAAGTAAAAATTTCCTTTAATTTAAGACAGAGAGAGATAACAATAACCTACACATCAAACATTTTTCTCCTTGAATTGAAATTATTCATTATCTGCAAACTGCAAGATCATAAATGATCAAAGTAGTAAGTACTTCTTTACCCTTCATGAGTTGTTTTTGCTTTAACTTCCATAGATTAGCTTCTAATTCCAAGACTTAGAAGACCAAAAACAAATAGAAACTGAACAAAGACAATGCAAATTGCAGGAAAAAGGAAAGAAGTACATATGTGACATATAAAGTACCTGTATATTGTATAATCAAATACTAATGTAAAATCTCCATTAAAGACAAATATCACGTACCCAATCATAGTTTTTAGATAGAAACTCCGCCATCGTAGTCTTGTGTCACGTCATGAGTTCCTGCAACAATGGTCAATACTAAGGCATGGTACTGCGTATATAAAATGAATTGACACATGCATTTCTTTTGCTATGTTGGGTTACGAAAAATCTATTATTGCCCTCTTGACAGGAAGTTTTAGCGCCCATGTCTCTATACCATCTTTTAGCATCTTTTGGATACTCTGTAGGGATCACAGGGAGAACATTGAAGTAAGCTAGATGCTAGATTGAATATTTGGAATGGGTGTTTCAGAACGTTAGAAACGACAACTACCTTTGCCATCCATTGCCTTGATAACTTAACATTAACAAAGCCAGGACCAGCTATGGACGTTGATTCTATCATGTCAGATGTTGGAAGATTTTTCATGATGGCCTACATATTAGAAAGAAAGCATGGAACATATAAATGGTGTTAGACCCACAAATGTAAAAAAGTCTACATCATGCAATAAGTAGAGTTAGTATCATGTCTAACAAAAACAAAAAAGTTCAAACAGGCAAAATTCATATCTAAGCTATCATGTCTAACAAAAACAAAAAAATTCAAACAGGCAAAATTCATATCTAAGCTACTGACAAGTATTTCAAAGAAAAGAAAGCCACATACTCAAAAACTTTCATTTCACAAAACAAGAATGAAAGACTTGCTATAGACTTGCCAACAAAAGACCTGAATGATGCAGTATGCCAATCCTAGCATCATGAATAATGATTCACAGAAAACAATTGAGATGAAAGGTGAAAGGAGATATATTTGTGTTATCCACTTCATATGCAATTGAGAAAAGACAGGAAAAGGATATAAAAGCTCTTGTGATCCTACAATGACTAACATCATAACCAATCTCAGCAACAATCAAATGATAATTCTTAGTTGTAAAGATCAAGGGAAGTAAACTAGTATCATTCCACATCAATAGGACAGAGTAAATGAGTTCATGTCATACAAACAAGTCCCTTTTTGGTTGCATAAATTCCTTATCATTTATAATAACTGATGACTTTTCCATGTCTTTTTGCACAAAAGAAAGACATGTCTTTTTGCATAAATTCCTTATCATTTATAACATGCTGACGAAGGAGAGAATAGTGCACAAAAGGAAAGAGCCTTTTTGCAGCAAATCTTCACATGTCTTAATCACAAATACATCTTTTAAGATATGCTCTGTGACTTTGCCAATACCTCCAATCTGTGAAAGAAACAATCAATTTTAATTACTCGAAGTCGGTTGCAAAAAAAAATTGGAGATCTAAATCAATAGATATAGGAGAGAAACCATGAAATTGAAGAGCTCTCACACCCCAATTCCAAGAGAAATCGAAGGGAAATCAATGAAATCAGTAGAACTCTTGTGCCCTAATTTGGAAAATTAATGATATCTTAGAACTTTCCGTCGATCTCAGAGAACGTATAGGTAGCGTTTGGTATGCAGACGGGACGGGACGGGACGGATAGTATACCAAGAAACAAACACAATTGACTCTCGAAACAATAGTAGCCAAACAAAATCACAAAGAAAGCAACAGTAGCCAATCGATTCGAAACTGCTTTCGAGTTCGTGGAATAGAGTTCGTGAAAATCGAGTTCGTGGAATAGAGTTCATGAAATCGATTTGGTGGAAGCTATAGTTCGTGAAATCGAAAACCATGGAAAGTATGGAGAAATCGATTTGGTGGAAGCTGGAGTTCGTGGAATCGAGTTCGTGAAATCGATTTGGTGCAAGAAAGTATGGAGAAATCTACAATCATGGAAGATAGAGAAGAAATTTTACCCGAATCTGGAATCAAGTTTGGTTCGTGGAAGTTGGAGTGTGGAATCGATTTGGAGTTCGTGGAAGATAGACCATAATCAAGCTGCAAGATGAGGAAAGATGGGAGGCGATGGAGTTTATAATTAGGATTTGTCCCATGGCATTTATTAAAAAAATAAACACCCTTTTAGATACAGTTTTAAAAAGTATAAAATAGTAATAAAGTCTTTTTGTTTAATTTAAAAATAAAAATAAAATATTTTATCCTTTAGAGACGTTTTTAAAAGCGTTGCTTAAACTTTTGATTCAGTTTTTAGAGACATTTTACATAAAAAGCGTCTCTAAAAGATTTAGGGACGATTTCCATAGCGTATTATTTGGTTCAAAATCCTTCTCTAAAAGTCATTTTACCTTCTCATACAATTTTTATTTTTGTCAAGTAATTTCTTCCTTAAAGGTCACCTATAGATACACATTAAAATCCTTCTCTAAAACTTCCTTCTCTAAAACCCCTTTCTCTTGTAGTGAAGTATTCATCTATAATTTCCCATATCCCAACCCAAGTCTAGAAAGACACTTAATGAGACTGTTAGGACAACCTTGGGGTGGTGTTGTTTTCACTTAAAAAAACTTTCTTAAAATAATTTGTAAGAAAATATGTAACAATACACAAGATGAATTCTTTTGTTAAGGTTTTAATGCAACCAAACAAGTAGACAAAAATAAAGAGATAGGGAAGAGAGATATAAATGATTTTAGAGAGGTTCATGGAAAACCAGACTAATCCTCTTTATTGAGGGAACGCAGTGAGAGGATCTACTACGATGTTCTTTTAAGGTAGAAACACGCCGTTTCAACACTTGATTACACAAAAGTTAAATACCTGAAAAACAAAATGAAGTTGTAGCTATCAGTTCACACCATAATGTGGATCCTAGTTGAATCTATCTCACGCACTTACTAGAGTGTGGAGAATACTTGTGTTGTATGCTTGGTATCACAACCATTTTTTGATCGTGAAATCAAAAGAAGATAAAGTATTAAGAAAGATTATAAAATGAAAATATTGAAAGATTGTGAAAAGAGATCTTATAAATTGATATTGAAATTGTAAGTATCGTAAGATGAAAGGTCTCTTGAATATGTATATATATATAGAGAGAAAGACAGAGTGTGTGTGTGAGTGAGGAAAAGAAAGAGACGGTGAGAGATGAGAGTTGAGATGGAATTTAAAATAAATTAGGTTGAAATATATTCCTTTTGTAATCCATAGTATTCATAAGAAATTTAATTATTTTTTATTTATTTATTTTAACAAATCAAACTAAATCAAATTACTTTGGTTTAGTTACCTAACCAAGTTAGGATCAAAAAATATATTTTAATCTTTATCATTTTATAAAAAGATCATTCTCAATTCTCATAAAAAGAAGTTTTAAAAAAATGATCGGTAAAATAAGATTTTGTGAAAATCATTTTATAAAAATCACTCTCAATTTTTATAAAAAGAAGTTCTATAAAAATGATCGGTAAATCGACCGGAGTTGGAAAACTAAACATGGAACATTCGTATTTCTACATGCCACTTGAATATTTCCATTTCGTTGCGTCTTCTTAGATTTGATTAGTAATTTGAAGTTGGTATGATTCCCGAGATGACAATGTTTATGCATATCAAGTAAAATGTTAGACAAACAATATAATAAGGTCTGTTTGTAATCAACAAAACAATTATAAAGATGTGACATACTTACACCAATAATATCCCCTTTTTTGATGATGACAAACTCAACCGTTAAACACGAGATCATACTCGATTTCTCTCTCCCTTTTTGTCGAAGCAAAAAGGGCCGTCAGACACGCTATACTCCCCCTCGAAAGATGCTCCCCCTCAAAATATGCATAAACTCGGGAGCAACAACATCTCAAGAGTTATACTTGTTAGATTATTATTTTGATTGTAGTAAAGTAGAGGGACTAAATGTGTATTTTCTAAAATAGGGTTAAGCTTTTCATTCTAATCCTTGTGTAATCATTTTAGAAAGCATCGTACATTGTAAAACATTCTTTATTCTTCATATGAATCAATAGACAAGACGACATATTGAATCATTGCAGTGTTATTGTTCAATTACTTGTTCTTATAATCATTTTGAGTGAATAACAGTTAATAGCAAAGCAGAAGATCAACTTTGGAAGAAGATTCAGACACATTTATTGGACATCCATTGCCTGTGAGTTCAAGTTCGCATCTTTTTTAGTTTTTATTTAGTTTTGGGTTACATCTCGAGAATTATAGTTGTTAGTCTTTGATTTTCGAGCCCATATATCCATAATTGAAAGGATCTGAGTTATTTTTTGTGAAGAATTTCGAAATCTGCCAAGAGCCTTAAGTTCTGCTTAGTTATCGCATTGCTCATATTCTTAGTCGTCACATAGTTTTATGCGATAAGTAGCTGTTATGGCATCTTAAAGATTCAAGAACATCAAGTTATTGCATCCTTAAGGTTCGACAAATTGGTTTCTTGCATCCTTTGGACCCGAGAACACTAAGTCATCGCATCAAAAGATACTACAAACTTGGTTCATCGCATCATTAAGACTTGACAACCTCTAATCATCGCATCAACTTGACCCGACAACTTTGAGTTATCGCATGTGCTTGACCCAATAAACCCAAGTCCTCGCATGTTATTGACCCGATAAACCTAGTTATCGCATACGTTATATGCGACAAGATTACTGTTCATTGCACGTTTTATGCTACAGGTTGACTCGACAAGTTTGGATGCGATAAGGTGGGTGCGACAAGTTCTAGGTGCGAGAAGTAGTTGAATGCGATAAGTTTTTGGGGTGCGACAAATTTTACAAGTGAGGTGCGACAATCTTTGTGGTGTGAAAAACTTTAAGTATTTTGGTTTCTAAGTTTGTGTTCTAAGTATTTCTAATCAATTGATCTAAGGTCACTCGATTATTAAGAACAATGTCATCTATAGAACCAATAGCAATCAGGTCGGGCACAAAACCTCAAGTCTTGTTCAGGGGTGGCTACCCACAATGAAAGGACAAATTCTTGGATTTTATTGATAGACAGAGGTTGGGTCCTTCAATGAGAGAATCCCTAAGGGATGGACCAGCCGTCTTCATGGACATCATAACGACTTGTCCTAATGCCAATCTGTCAATTCATGAACAACAACAAATGCCGAGGGAGTATGCTTCTATGACGGATATGGAAAAGGCATGAGTTGATACTGATAGGATGATCAGGCTATTGATCCCAGATCTCTCAATAACACTGATAATCAAGTTAGAAGTAACCAAATTATAGTGTTTTAATGAACAAAATGATTAACACTCAAGAACAATGTATGAACTTTCAAAGAACAATCTTGAGTGCCAATAGTTTCACTTTATTCAATATGAAAACGTAAAAGCGACGTTAAT
Source organism: Cynara cardunculus var. scolymus (assembly GCF_001531365.2). Classification (NCBI taxonomy): domain Eukaryota; kingdom Viridiplantae; phylum Streptophyta; class Magnoliopsida; order Asterales; family Asteraceae; genus Cynara; species Cynara cardunculus. Next base: position 54,908 of record NW_020201575.1, read on the forward strand.
TACAATAGGCTTAATCATCTATTTATACTAGCGATAAGATAATAACTATCTAGTAAAACTATCTAGCCAATCTTCTAGGAAATATAATGTTTATCTAAAGAATGGATATGTTATTAATCAAGATAAACTTGAAATCCAGCTGTCTTCTATGGGATGTTATTTCAACCTTATCTTTAAATCTTCATCGTATGCCTCTGGTTGAACTGCTGAAGAAAACTCTAAGTTTTGTTGAACAGGGGGGTGGTGAAGATGCTTTTTCCATCGCATCTCTGGTCGATTCATCGACCTTTTGGTTGTTCTCCAGACTTGGTCATTTTTTCCTTAACGGCTTCATCGGTCTTCTAGTTCTTCATCACTTATTGTTCTTCATTACTTTTACACTTAAGGATTATGGGGTCTAACAATCTCCCTCTAAGTAATGAAAGAACAAACATAAACTATTCTATGAACAATATTGAAGAACAGAGASTAATCTAAAGAAAAGCATCAATTTCCAAATTTTCATTGGATGATGAATTCTTACAGTACTGGAAGCAATGACATTTCAATTTAAGACAAATTTTAAAGCTCTATTCATGATATACCTTGAGAAATTTCCTAAAAGCGCAGTAGCAGTCTTCGATAACTGAGGACTGTTGATATCTCATGAATGAGTTGTTTCCCGTCTTCCTTTGGCACATGAGTTCTACCCATTCTCTCTTTGATAACTTTCTGAAACCATTCAAGTGTTGAGGTTGAATACTTGAACGCTTCAGTTAGTCTAAAAAATTTCTTTACCCCGAACTCATTCTTGAAGACAAGACCAAGCTCGGGCTGAGTCAAGACAGAAGCAGATCTCTTCTCCTGCAGGCCAGGGAAGTCTTTATCAGGTGGAATGCAGGAGAGTCTTTTGATGCCCAAATGAAGAGCAATCTAAAAATCACTCTTGGCTCGATGCTTCACCAGGGTCTCCATCGTCTTCACAATTGCTTTGTTTGCCATCCCAAATCTTATGCCTTGATTCTGTTGCTGAGTTGTGAATGCGTAAAGGTCGATCAAGTCATAGGGATTGAGATTGATCAAGTCATTGTCATTGAAGACGCTGACCTGACCCTGGGCTCTCTCTCTATTGTATACTCGATATATCTTATAGCTCTGTTAGCGAAGGTCCTCATCTTTATATCCATTACCATCCGTATTCCATCGTTTGAGAAGACAGCCTGTGGTGGTTAGGTAGTCTGTCTAACAAACCTATGGTGTAGGAGGTCCATGGATTCTGGCGATAGAACTGGAGGATTGAGAGTCAAACTTTCATCGCGATCGTGGTATAGGTACTGATGAATATTTTCCATCATTACTGGTTCCCTTGGTAGCATCTCCGGACGTCTCCTTAGCGACTCCATATTCTCGATGATCTCGTCGACTAATCTCTATGGAGGGTGCCTTGATGAAGAGGGAATGTCCGCATGCACCTTAGATGGTTCGATTGGGGGTTGAGTTTGGGTTATGGGTTGTGTATCGGTTGGCGATGGGATGGTTTCTTGGGTTGGCTCATGTTGGGGTTGTTCAGGTTCATCGGGTTGTGTTTGGGCTTGAGGTTGTTGAGGTGAAGAAGGTTGGATGTTTATTTGTT
>NW_020201576.1:0-2141 GCF_001531365.2 Cynara cardunculus var. scolymus
ATTAATGCAACGTGGAAAGGTAATAGCTTATGCTTCTAGACAATTAAAAGATCATGAAAGGCAATATCCTACTCATGATATGGAATTAGCGGCAGTAGTGTTTTGCTTTGAAGATATGGAGACACTATTTGTATGGAACGAAATATCAAATCTTCACAGATCATAAGAGCTTGCAACATATGTTTCATCAGAAAGACCTGAATATGCGTCAGAGAAGATGGTTGGAATTGGTAAGTGATTATGATTGTGAAATTTTGTATCATCCAGGAAAAGCAAATGTAGTAGCTGATGCATTAAGTCGACAAGAGAGAAGTGGAATCATCAAAGCTATAGCTTTACGAGTTGAATTGTTACCCAGTATTCAGGATGAATTACGAGAATTTCAGCGTGAGGCAATAAAGGAGGATAAAGTTAAACAAGAAAGAATAGGTGGATTGATATCTGAATTTGTGAAAGATGATAGAGAGTTTTGGAAGTTCCAGAACAGAATTTGGGTACCATGCTATGGTGATCTCAGGAAACGTATTTTGGGTGAGGCTCATAGGTCACGTTTTGCAATACATCCAGGTACAAATAAAATGTATCAGGATTTGAAACAACATTATTGGTGGCCATGTATGAAGAAAGATATTGCTAAACATGTTGAGCAATGCCTGACATGTCTCCAGGTAAAGATTGAACACCAACGTCCTTATGGTAAGTTACAATCTTTAGAAATTCCGATGTGGAAATGGGATCATATCACTATGGATTTCATAACCAAATTGCTGAGAATATCGAAAGGTTATGATGCTATATGGGTGATAGTAGATCGGTTATCCAAATCTGCACATTTCTTACCTATGAAAGAATCATATTCGATGGAGAGATTAGCAAAATTATACATTGATGAGGTAGTAACACGACATGGTGTTCCTCTATCAATTGTTTCAGATAGAGATAGTCGTTTCACTTCTATGTTTTGGAAGAGCTTTCAAAGAGAAATGGGTTCGCAAATTAAGCTAAGTACAGCTTATCACCCTCAGACTGATGGACAAAGTGAACGAACTATCCAAACTTTAGAAGATATGCTGAAGGCATGTGTAATTGATTTTGGAGGATCATGGGATAGTCATTTGGCTCTGGTAGAATTTGCATACAACAATAGCTACCATTCAAGTATTCAGGCAGCACCTTTTGAGGTTTTGTATGGATGAAAATGTCGAACTCCTTTGTGTTGGAATGAAATAGGTGAAAAACAGTTAGCTGGGCCTGAGTTAGTTCAGCAAACTGCAGATAAAATTTGAGTAATACGGGAACGAATGAAAGCGGCACAAGATAGACAAAGAAGTTATGCAGATAAACGTCGGAAGCCGATTGAGTTTCAAGTGGGCGATAGAGTAATGTTAAAAGTATCACCTTGGAAAGGAATGGTACGTTTTGGAAAAAGAGGGAAGTTAAATCCAAGATATATTGGACCATTTCCTATAGTGGGAAGAGTTGGGGAAGTAGCTTACAAATTAGAACTTCCTTTGGAATTAAGTGGAATTCATGACACGTTTCATGTGTCGAATTTGAGGAAGTGTCTAATAAGTCCAGATGTGGCAGTACCATTACCTGAAATTACAATAGATGAAAAGTTATGCTATGAAGAAACCCCTGAACAGATTACTGACTATAAGGTGAAGAAACTACGAAACAAAGAAATTGGGTTAGTAAAGGTTCAGTGGCGTTATCATAAGGGACCAGATGCCACCTGGGAATCAGAGTCTGAGATGTAGATGAAATATCCCTACCTTTTTGCTTAAATGAAATTCCGGGACGGAATTCTTTTAAGGAGGGAATGTTGTAATATTCAGGTTTCGAGTTTTGAATTAATGTTTTTGAATATATATATATATATATGTGTGTGTGTGTGTGTGTGTGTGTGTGTGTGTGTGTGTGTGCGTGTGTGTGTGTATGTTAAAGGATGAGCGATGTATTTTAAAAGAATTATTATAAGTTTTGAGAAAAGAAGTCGGCTGAGAATAGCAAGATTCCCAAAATTCTATATATAGCAAGTGGGATTCAGATGAAAGGGTTTTTACACTCTTGTTATAATAGGAAATTCTCTTTTTGAATCATACGAATTGGCAGAGAGGAAGAAAAGAATTCAGAATCAG